>NW_027094594.1:0-72135 GCF_029207755.1 Chamaea fasciata
CCTCAGGGACACCTAGGGGACAGTCAGGGTACCCCAGGGACCACTAGGGGACAGCCAGGGCACTCCCAGGGACACCTGGGCACTCCCAGAGACACCGAGGGGACCCCAAGGGACACCTAGGGGACAGCCAGGGCACCCCCAGGGACAGCCAGGGCACCCCCAGGAACACCGAAGGGACAGTCAAGGCAGCCCCAGGGACAGCCAGGGCACCACCAGGGCACCTTAGGGACACCCAGGGCACCCCTAGGGACACCTAGGGCACAGCCAGGGCACCCCAGGGACACCCAGGGCACCCCCAGGACACCTAGGGCACAGCCAGGGCACCCCAGGGACACCCATAGCACCCCCAGGGACACCAAGGGGACACCCAGGGTACCTCCAGGGACACCTAGGGGACAGCCAGGGCACTGCAGCGACCGCCAGGGCACTCCCAGGGACAGTCAGGGGACCCTCAGGGACACCTAGGGGACAGGCAGGGCACCCCCAGCGACACCAAGGGGACAGCCAGGGGACACCCAGAGACACCTTAGGGACAGCCAGGGCACCCCCAGGGACACCTAGGGAACAGCCAGGGCACGCCCAGGGACACCTAGGGGACAGCCAGGGCACCCCAGGGACACCTAGGGGACAGTCAGGTCACTCCAGGGACACCTAGGGGACAGCCAGGGCACCCCCAGGGACCCCTAGGGGATAGCCAGGTCACCCTAGGGACAGCCAGGGCTCCCCCAGGGACACCTAGGGGACAGGTAGGGCACCCCCAGGGACACCAAGGGGACCGCCAGAGCACCCCAGGGACAGCCAGGGCAAGCCCAGGGACACCTAGGGGAGAGCCAGGGCACCCCCGGGACACCCAGGGCACCCCCAGGGCCACCTAGGGGACAGCCAGGGCACCCTAGGGACAGCCAGGGCACCTCAAGAGACACCGAGGGCACATCCAGGGCACCCTAAGGACAGCCAGGGCACCCCCAGGGATAACTAGGGGACAGGCAGGGCACCCCCAGGGACAGCCAGGGCACGCCCAGGGCGCCCAAGGGACACCCAGAGCACCCACAGGGACACCAATGGGACAGCCAGGGTACCCCCAGGGACACCTAGGGGACAGCCAGGGCACCCCCAGGGACAGGCAGGGCACCCACAGGGCACCCCAGGGACGGCCAGGGCACCCCAGGGACACCTAGGGCACAGAAAGGGCACCCTAGGGACAGCCAGGGCACACCCAAGGACACCTCGGGCACAGCCAGGGCACCCCCAGGGACACCTAGGGGACAGGCAGGGCACCACCAGGGACATCCAGGGCTCCCCCAGGGACAGCCAGGGCACCCCCAGGGCGCCGCATGGGCACCCAGGGCACCCACAGGGACACCAAGGGGACAGCCAGGGTTCCCCCAGGGACACCTAGGGGACAGCCAGGGCACCCTTGGGACAGCCAGGGCACCCCCAGAGACGCAAGGACACCCCCAGGGACACAAAGGGGACAGCCTGGGCACCCCGGGGACAGCCAGGGCACCCCCAGGGACACCTAGGGGATAGCCAGGGCACCCTATGGACAGCCAGGTCACCCCCAGGGACACCTCGGGGACACCCAGGGCACCCCCAGGGACACCTAGGGGACAGCCAGAATACCCCCAGGGACACCTAGGGCACAGCCAGGGCACTCCAGGGACAGCCAGGGCACCCCCAGGGACACCTAGGAGACAGCCAGGGCACCCCAGGGACAGCCAGGGCTCCCCCAGGGACACCTAGGGCACAGCCAGGGCATTCCAGGGACAGCCAGGGCTCCCCCAGGGACACTTAGGGGACAGGCAGGGCACCCCAGGGTCACCAAGGGGACAGCCAGAGCACCCCAAGGACAGCCAGGGCATCCCCAAAGACACCTCGGGGACAGCCAGGGCACCCTCAGGGACACCCAGGGGACAGCCATGGCACTCCCAGGGACACCTAGGGGACAGCAAGGGCACCCCAGGGACACCGAGGGCACAGCCAGGGCACCCTAGGGACAGCCAGGGCACCCCCAGGGACACCAATGGGAAAGCCAGGGCAACCCAAGGGACAAACAAGGCACTCCCAGGGACACCTAGAGGACCTCCAGGGCACCCGCAGGGACACCTAGGGGAAAAGCAGGGCACCCCCAGGGACACCTAGGGGACAGCAAGGGAACCCCAGGGACACCCAGGGCACCCCCAGGGACACCTAGGGGACACCCAGGGCACCTTCAGGGACACGTAGGGGACAGCCAGGGCACCTCAGGGACAGCCAGGGCACCTCCAGGGACACGTAGGGCACAGCCAAGGCACCCCCAGGGACACGTAGGGGACAGGCAGGGCACCCCCAGGGACGCCAGGGCACCCCTAGGGACACCAAGGGGCCAGCCAGGGCACCCCCAGGGACACCTAGGAGACAGCCAGGGCACCCCAGGGACAGCCAGGGCACCCCCAGGGACACCTAGGGGACAGGTAGGGCACCCCGAAGGGTCACCTAGGGGACAGGTAGGGCACCCCCAGGGACACCAAGGGGACAGCCAGAGCACCCCAGGGACAGCCAGGGCACTCCCAGCGACACCTAGGGGATAGCCAGGGCACCCCAGGGACACCCAGGGCACCCCCAGGGCCACCTAGGGGACAGCCAGGGCACCCTAGGGACAGCCAGGGCACCTCAAGAGACACCGAGGGCACATCCAGTGCACCCTTGGGACAGCCAGGGCACCCCCAGGGATAACCAGGGGACAGGCAGGGCACCCCCAGGGACAGCCAGTGCACCCCCGGGGCGCCCCAGGGGCACGCAGAGCACCCACAGGGACACCAATGGGACTGCCAGTGTACCCCCAGGGACACCTAGGAGACAGCCAGTGCACCCCCAGGGACAGGCAGGGCACCCCCAGGGCACCCCAGGGACAGCCCGGGCACCCCAGGGACACCTAGGGCACAGCCAGGGAACGCTAGGGACAGCCAGGGCACCCCCAGGGACACCTCGGAGACAGGCAGGGCACCCCCAGGGACACCTAGGGGACAGCCAGGGCACCCCCAGTGACACCAAGGGGACAGCCAGGGCACTCCAGGGACAGCCAGGGCACCCCCAGAGCGCCCCAGGGACACCCAGGGCACCCACAGGGACACCAATGGGACAGCCAGGGTACCCCCAGGGACACCTAGGGCACAGCCAGGGCACTCCAGGGACAGCCAGGGCACCCCCAGGGACACCTAGGGGACAGACAGTGCACCGCCAGGGACATCTAGGGCACCTCCAGGGCATGCCCAGGGACACCTAAGGGACAGCCAGGCCACGCCCAGGGACACCTAGGGGACAGCCAGGGCACCGCCAGGGACACCAGGGCACCCCTAGGGACACCAAGGGGACAGCCAGGGCACCCCCAAGGACACCGAGGAGACAGCCAGGGCACCCCAGGGACAGCCAGGGCACCCCCAGGGACACCTAGGAGACAGCCAAGGCACTTCAGGGACAGCCAGGGCACCCCCAGGGACACCTAGGGCACAGGCAGGGCACCCCCAGGGACACCTAGGGGTTAGCCAGGGCACCCCAGGGACAGTCAGGGAACCCCAAGAAACAGCCAGGGAACCCCCAGGGCGCCGCATGGCCACCCAGGGCACCCACAGGGACACCAAGGGGACAGCCAGGGTACCCCCTGGGACACCAAGGGGACAGCCAGGGCACCCCCAAGGACACCTAGGGGACAGACAGGGCACCCCCAGAGACATCTAGGGGACAGCCAGGGCACCCTTGGGACAGCCAGGGCACCCCCAGAGACAGAAGGACACCCCAAGGGACACCTAGGGGACAGCCAGGGAACCCCAGTGACACCTAGGGGACCCCCAGCGACACCTAGGGGACAGTCAGGGCACTCCCAGGGACACCCCGGGCACCCCCAGGGACATCTAGAGGACCGCCAGGGAAGCCCCAGGGACAGCCAGGGCACCCCCAGGGACACCTAGAGGACAGCCAGGGCACCGCAAGGAGAGCCAGGGCACCCCCAGGGACACCTAAGGGACAGACACAGGACCCCAGGGACACCAAGGGGACAGCCAGGGCACCCCCAGGGACACCTAGGAAACAGCCAGGGCACCCCAGGGACAGCCAGGGCACCCCCAGGGACACCAAGGAGACAGCCAGGGCACCGCACAGGCACCTAGGGGACAGCCAGGGCATCCCAGGGACACCTAGAGGACAGCCAGGGCACTCAAGGGACAGCCACGGCACCCCCAGAGCGCCCCAGGGACACCCAGGGCACCCACAGGGACACCAATGGGACAGCCAGGGTACCCCCAGGGACACCTAGGGCACAGCCAGGGCACTCCAGGGACAGCCAGGGCACCCCCAGGGACACCTAGGGGACAGACATGGCACCCCCAGGGACATCTAGTGCACCTCCAGGGCACGCCCAGGGACACCTAAGGGACAGCCTGGCCACGCCCAGGGACACCTAGGGGACAGCCAGGGCACCGCCAGGGACACCAGGGCACCCCTAGGGACACCAAGGGGACAGCCGGGGCACCCCCAGGGACACCGAGGAGACAGCCAGGGCACCCCAGGGACAGCCAGGGCACCTCCAGGGACACCTAGGAGACAGCCAAGGCACTTCAGGGACAGCCAGGGCACCCCCAGGGACACCAAGGAGACAGTCATGGCACCCCAGGGACACCTAGGGGATAGCCACGGCACCCCAGGGACAGCCAGGGCACCCCCAGGGACACCAAGGAGACAGCCAGGGCACACCAGGAACACCTAGGGGACAGCCAGGGCACCCCAGGGACAGCCAGGGCTCCCCCAGGGACACCTAGGGGACAGGCAGGGCACCCCAGGGTCACCAAGGGGACAGCCTGAGCACCCCAAGGACAGCCAGGGCACCCCCAGGGACACCCCGGGGACAGCCAGGGCACCCTCAGGGACACCCAGGGGACAGCCATGGCACTCCCAGGGACAACTAGGGGACAGCCAGGGCACCCTTGTGACAGCCAGGGCACCCCTAGGGACACAAGGACACCTCCAGGGACACCTAGGGGACAGCCAGGGCACCCCCAGGGACACCTAGGGGACAGCCTGGGCACCCTCGGGACAGCCCGGGCACCCCCAGAGACACCTAGGGGACAGCCAGGGCACCCCCAGGGACATCTAGAGGACCTCCAGGGCAGCCCCAGGGACAGCCAGGGCACCCTCAGGGACACCTAGAGGACAGCCAGGGCACCGCAAGGAGAGCCAGGGCCCCCCCAGGGACACCTAAAGGACAGCCACGGTACCCCAGGGACACCAAGGGGACAGCCAGGGCACCCCCAGGGACACCTAGGGGACAGCCAGGGCATCCCAGGGACAGCCAGGGCACCCCCAGGGACACCAAGGAGACAGCAAGGGCACCGCAGGGACACCTAGGAGACAGCCAGGGCCCCCTAGGGACAGCCAGGGCTCTCCCAGGGACACCTAGAGGACAGGCAGGGCACCTTGGGGACCCCACGGGGACAGCCAGAGCACCCCAAGGACAGCCAGGGCACCCCCAGGGACACCTAGGGGACCGCTAGGGAACTATAGGGACACCCCGGGCACCCCCAGGGACACCTAGGGGACCACCAGGGCACCCCCAGGGACACCTGTGGGACAGCTAGGGAACCCCAGGGACACCCAGGGCACCCCCAGGGACACCTAGGGGACACCCAGGCCACCCTCAGGGACACGTAGGGGAGAACCAGGGCACCCCAGGGACAGCCAGGGCACCTCCAGTGACACGTAGGGCACAGCCAGGGCACCCCCAGGGACACGTAGGGGACAGGCAGGGCACCCCCAGGGACAGCCAGGGAACCCCCAGGGAAGCCTAGGGGACAGCCAGGGCACCCCCAGGGACCCCTAGGGGACAGCCAGGGCACCCTAGGGACAGCCAGGGCTCCCCCAGGGACACCTAGGGGACAGGTAGGGCACCCCCAGGGACACCAAGGGGACAGCCAGAGCACCCCTGGGAGAGCCAGGGGAGCCCCAGGGACACCTAGGGGACAGCCAGGGCACCCTCGGGACACCCAGGGCACCCCCAGGGACACCTAGGGCACAGCCAGGGCACCCCCAGGGACATCTAGGGGACCTCCAGGGCACGCCCAGGGACACCTAAGGGACAGCCAGGCCACGGCCAGGGACACCTAGGGGACAGCCAGGGCACCCCCAGGGACACCAATGGGACACCCAGGGCACCCCCAGGGACAACTAGGGGACAGGCAGGGCACGCCCAGCGACAGCCAGGGCACCCGCAGGGCACCCGAGGGACAGCCAGGGCACCCCAGGGACACCTACGGCACAGCCAGGGCACCCCCAGGGACACCAAGGAAACAGCCAGGGCACTCCAGGGACAGCCAGGGAACCCCCAGGGACACCTAGGGCACAGCCAGGGCACTCCCAGGGACACCTAGGGGACAGGCAGGGCACCCCCAGGGACAGCCAGGGCTCCCCCAGGGACAGCCAGGGCACCCCCAGGGAGCCCCAGGGACACCCAGGGCCCCCACAGGGAAACCAAGGGTACAGCCAGGGTACCCCCAGGGACACCGAGGGGACAGACAGGGCACCCCCAGGGACATCTAGGGGACCTCCAGGGCACGCCCAGGGACACCTAAGGGACAGCCAGGCCACGCCCAGGGACACCTAGGGGACAGCCAGGGCACCCCCAGGGACACCAGGGCACCCCCAGGGACAGCAAGGAGTCAGCCAGGGCACCCCAGGGACACCTAGGGGATAGCGAGGGCATCCTAGGGAACCAGGGCACCCTCAGAGACACCAAAGGTAGAACCAAGGCACCCTAGGGACAGCCAAGGCTCCCCAGGGACACCTAGGGGACAGCCAGGGCACCCCAGGTTCAGTCAGGGCACCCCCAGGAACACGAAGGAGACAGCCAGGGCACCCCAGGGACAGCCAGGGAACCCCAGGGACAGCCAGGGCACCCCCAGGGCGCTGCATGGACACCCAGGGCACCCACAGGGACACAAAGGGGACAGCCAGGGTACCGCCTGGGACACCTAGAGGACAGCCAGGGCACCGCAAGGAGAGCCAGGGCCCCCCCAGGGACACCTAAAGGACAGCCACGGTACCCCAGGGACACCAAGGGGACAGCCAGGGCACCCCCAGGGACACCTAGGGGACAGCCAGGGCATCCCAGGGACAGCCAGGGCACCCCCAGGGACACCAAGGAGACAGCAAGGGCACCGCAGGGACACCTAGGAGACAGCCAGGGCCCCCTAGGGACAGCCAGGGCTCTCCCAGGGACACCTAGAGGACAGGCAGGGCACCTTGGGGACCCCACGGGGACAGCCAGAGCACCCCAAGGACAGCCAGGGCACCCCCAGGGACACCTAGGGGACAGCTAGGGAACTATAGGGACACCCCGGGCACCCCCAGGGACACCTAGGGGACCACCAGGGCACCCCCAGGGACACCTGTGCGACAGCTAGGGAACCCCAGGGACACCCAGGGCACCCCCAGGGACACCTAGGGGACACCCAGGCCACCCTCAGGGACACGTAGGGGAGAACCAGGGCACCCCAGGGACAGCCAGGGCACCTCCAGTGACACGTAGGGCACAGCCAGGGCACCCCCAGGGACACGTAGGGGACAGGCAGGGCACCCCAAGGGACAGCCAGGGAACCCCCAGGGAAGCCTAGGGGACAGCCAGGGCACCCCCAGGGACCCCTAAAGGACAGCCAGGGCACCCTAGAGACAGCCAGGGCTCCCCCAGGGACACCTAGGGGACAGGTAGGGCACCCCCAGGGACACCAAGGGGACAGCCAGAGCACCCCTGGGAGAGCCAGGGGAGCCCCAGGGACACCTAGGGGACAGCCAGGGCACCCTCGGGACACCCAGGGCGCCCCCAGGGACACCTAGGGCACAGCCAGGGCACCCCCAGGGACATCTAGGGGACCTCCAGGGCACGCCCAGGGACACCTAAGGGACAGCCAGGCCACGGCCAGGGACACCTAGGGGACAGCCAGGGCACCCCCAGGGACACCAATGGGACACCCAGGGCACCCCCAGGGACAACTAGGGGACAGGCAGGGCACGCCCAGCGACAGCCAGGGCACCCGCAGGGCACCCGAGGGACAGCCAGGGCACCCCAGGGACACCTACGGCACAGCCAGGGCACCCCCAGGGACACCAAGGAAACAGCCAGGGCACTCCAGGGACAGCCAGGGAACCCCCAGGGACACCTAGGGCACAGCCAGGGCACTCCCAGGGACACCTAGGGGACAGGCAGGGCACCCCCAGGGACAGCCAGGGCTCCCCCAGGGACAGCCAGGGCACCCCCAGGGCGCCCCAGGGACACCCAGGGCCCCCACAGGGAAACCAAGGGTACAGCCAGGGTACCCCCAGGGACACCGAGGGGACAGACAGGGCACCCCCAGGGACATCTAGGGGACCTCCAGGGCACGCCCAGGGACACCTAAGGGACAGCCAGGCCACGCCCAGGGACACCTAGGGGACAGCCAGGGCACCCCCAGGGACACCAGGGCACCCCCAGGGACAGCAAGGAGTCAGCCAGGGCACCCCAGGGACACCTAGGGGATAGCCAGGGCATCCTAGGGAACCAGGGCACCCTCAGAGACACCAAAGGTAGAACCAAGGCACCCTAGGGACAGCCAAGGCTCCCCAGGGACACCTAGGGGACAGCCAGGGAACCCCAGGTTCAGTCAGGGCACCCCCAGGAACACGAAGGAGACAGCCAGGGCACCCCAGGGACAGCCAGGGAACCCCAGGGACAGCCAGGGCACCCCCAGGGCGCTGCATGGACACCCAGGGCACCCACAGGGACACAAAGGGGACAGCCAGGGTACCGCCTGGGACACCAAGGGGACAGACAGGGCACCCCCAGAGCCATCTAGGTGACCTCCGAGGCACGCCCGGGGACACCGACAAGACACCCAGGGCACGCCCAGGGACACCTAGGGGACAGCCAGGGCACCCCAGAGACAGCCAGGGCACCCCCAGGGCACCCCAGGGACGGCCAGGGCACGCCCAGGGACACCTAGGAAACAGCCAGGGCACCCCCAGGGACAACTAAAGGATAGGCTGGGCCCCCCCAGGGACAGCCAGGGCACCCCCAGGGCGCCCCAGGGACACCCAGGGCACCCACAGGGACACAAATGGGACAGCCAGGGTACTACCAGGGACACATAGGGGACAGCCAGGGCACCCCAGGGACAGCCAGGGCACCCCAGGGACACCTAGGGCAAAGCCAGGGCACCCTAGGGACAGACAGGGCACCGCCAGGGACACCTCGGGGACAGGCAGGGCACCTACTGGGACGCCTAGGGGACAGCCAGGGCACCCGCAGGGACACCAAGGGGACAGCCAGGGTACCCCCAGGGACACCTAGGACACAGCCAGGGCACTCCAGGGACAGCCAGGGCACCCCCAGGGACACCTAGGGGACAGACAGGGCACCCCCAGGGACACCTAGGGGAAAGCCAGGGCACGCCCAGGGACAGCCAAGGTACCCCAAGGGACACCTAGGGCACAGGCAGGGCAATCCCAGGGACACAGAGGGGACAGCCAAGACACTCCAGGGACAGTCAGGGCACCCCCAGGGACAGCTAGGGGACAGGCAGGGCACCCCCAGGGACAGCCAGGGCACCCCCAGGGCACCCCAGGGACAGCCAGGGCACCACAGGGACACCTAGGGCACAGCCAGGGCACCCTAGGGACAGCCAGGGCACCGCCAGGGAAACCTCGGGGACAGGCAGGGCACCTACAGGGACACCTAGGGGACAGCCAGGGCACCCCCAGGGACACCAAGGGGACAGCCAGGGCACTCTAGGGACAGCCAGGGTACCCCCAGGGACACCTAGGGCACAGCCAGGGCACCCCAAGGGACACCTAGGGGACAGGCAGGGCACCCCCAAAGACAGCCAGGGCTCCCCAAGGGACAGCCAGGGCACCCCCAGGGCGCCCCAGGGACACCCAGGGCACCCACAGGGACACCAAGGGGACAGCCAGGGTACCCCCAGGGACACCTAGGGCACAGCCAGGGCACTCCAGGGACAGCTAAGGCACCCCCAGGGACACCTAGGGGACAGGCAGGACACTCCAGGGACACCCAGGGCACCCCCAGAGAAACCTAGGGGACAGCCAGGGCACTCCCAGGGACACCTGGGGCACCCCGAGGGACATCTAGACGACCTCAAGGGCACCCCCAGGGACAGCCAGGGCCCCCCCAGGGACAGCCAGGGCATCCACAAGGACACACAGGGCACACCCAGGGACACCAAGGGGACAGTTAGGGCACCCCAGGGACACCCAGGGCACCCCCAGGGAAACCTAGAGGACAGCCAGGGCACCCCAGGGACACCCAGGGCACCCTCAGAGACAGCTAGGGGACAGCCTGGGAACCCCCAGGGACACTTAGGGGACAGCCAGGGCACCCCAGGGGCGCCCAGGGCATCCCCAGGGACACCTAGGGGACAGCAAGGGCACCCCAGGAACACCTGGGGGACAGCCAGGGCAGCCTAGGGACACCCAGGGCACCCCCAGGGACACCTAGGAGACAGCCAGGGAACCCCAGTGACACCCTGGGGACCCCCACCGACACATAGGGGACAGTCAGGGCACTTCCAGGGACAGCAAGGGGACAGCCAGGGCACCCCCAGGGACACCTAGAGGACCTCCAGGGCACCCCCAGGGACAGCCAGGGCACCCCCAGGGACACCTAGGGGACAAACCAGGGCACCCCAGGGACAGCCAGGGCAATCCCAGGGACACCTAGGAGACAGAAAGGGCACCCCAGGGACACCAAGGGGACAGCCAGGGCACCCTAGGGAGAGCCACGGCTCCCCCAGGGACACCTAGGGGATAGGCAGGGCACCCCCAGGGACACCTAGGGGACAGCAAAGGCAGCCCAGGGACACCTAGGGGACAGCAAGGGCCCCCACAGGGACACCCTGGGAACCCCCAGGAACACCTAGGGGACAGCCAGGGCACTCCCAGGGACACCTAGGGGACAGTCAGGGCACCCCAGGGACACCCAGGGCACCCCCAGGGACACCTAGGGGACAGCTAGGGCACCCCCAGAGACACCGAGGGCACAACCAGGGCACCCTAGGGACAGCCAAGGCACCCCCTGGGACACCTAGGGGACAGGCAGGGCACACCCAGGGTCACCAAGGGGACAGCCATGGCACTCCAGGGACACCCAGGGCACCCCCAGGGACACCTAGGGGACAGCCAGGGCACCCGCAGGGACACCCAGGGCACCCCCAGGAACACCTAGGGGAAAGGCAGGGCACCCTAGGGACAGCCAGGGCACCCCCAGTAACCCCGAGGGCAACCCCAGGGCACCCCAGGGACAGCCAGGGCAACCCCAGAAACACCTAGGAGACAGAAAGGGCATCCCAGGGACACCTAGGGGACAGCCAGGGCACCCTAGGGACAGCCAGGGCTCCCCCAGGGACACCTAGGGGACAGGCAGGGCACCCCCAGGAACACCAAGGGGACAGCCAGAGCACCCCAAGGACAGCTAGGGCACCCCCAGGGTCACCTAGGGGACAGCAAAGGCAGCCCAGGGACACCTAGGGGACAGCAAGGGCCCCCACAGGGACACCTAGGGGACAGCCGTGGAATCCCAGGGGCGCCCAGGGCACCCCCAGGAAAACCTAGGGGACAGCAAGGGCCCCCCCAGGGACACCTAGGGGACAGCCGGGGAATCCCAGGGACGCCCAGGGCACCCCCAGGGACACCTAGGGGACAGCCAGGGCACCCCCAGGGACACCCGGGGCATCCCCAGGGACACCTAGGGGACAGCAAGGGCCCCCCCAGGGACACCTAGGGGACAGCCAGGGCACTCCAGGGACACCCAGGGCTCCCCCAGGGACACCTAGGGGAAAGGCAGGGCACCCACAGGAACACCAAGGGGACAGCCAGAGCACCCCAAGGACAGCCAGGGCACCCCCAGGGACACCTAGGGGACAGCAAAGGCAGCCCAGGGACACCTAGGGGACAGCAAGGGCCCCCACAGGGACACCCTGGGAACCCCAGGAACACCTAGGGGACAGCCAGGGCACTCCCAGGGACACCCTGGGCACTCCCAGGGACACCCAGGGCACCCCCAGGGACACCTAGGGGACAGTCAGGGCACCACAGGGACACCCAGGGCACCCCCAGGGACACCTAGGGGACAGCCAGGGCACCCCCAGAGACACCGAGGGCACAACCAGGGCACCCTAGGGACAGCCAAGGCACCCCCTGGGACACCTAGGGGACAGGCAGGGCACACCCAGGGTCACCAAGGGGACAGCCATGGCACTCCAAGGACACCCAGGGCACCCCCAGGGACACCTAGGGGACAGCCAGGGCACCCGCAGGGACACCCAGGGCACCCCCAGGAACACCTAGGGGACAGCCAGGGCACTCCCAGGGACACCCTGGGCACTCACAGGGACACCCAGGGCACCCCCAGGGACACCTAGGGGACAGTCAGGGCACCCCAGGTACACCCAGGGGACCCCCAGGGACACCTAGGGGACAGGCAGGGCACCCTAGGTACAGCCAAGGCACCCCCAGGGACAGCCAGGGGACAGGCAGGGCACCCCCAGGGACACCTAGGGGACAGCCAGGGCACCCCCAGGGACATTTAGGGGACAGCCAGGGACACCTAGGGGACAGCCAGGGCACCCCCAGGGACACGTAGGGGACAGGCAGGGCACCCCAGGGACACCCAGGGCACCCCCAGGGACACCTAGGGGACAGCCAGGGCACTCCAGGGACAGCCGGGGCACCCCCAGGAACACCTAAAGGACAGCCAAGGCACCCCCAGGGACAGCCAGGGAAACCCCAGGGCACCCCGGGGACACCCAGGGCACCCACAGGGACACGAAGGGGACAGCAAAGGCAGCCCAGGGACACCTAGGGGACAGCAAGGGCCCCCACAGGGACACCTAGGGGACAGCCGTGGAATCCCAGGGACACCCAGGGCACCCCCTGGGACACCTAGGGGACAGCCAGGGCACCCCCAGGGACACCCAGGCCACCCCCAGGGACACCTAGGGGACAGCCAGGGCACCCCCAGAGACACCGAGGGCACAACCAGGGCACCCTAGGGACAGCCAAGGCACCCCCTGGGACACCTAGGGGACAGGCAGGGCACACCCAGGGTCACCAAGGGGACAGCCAGGGCACTCCAGGGACAGCCAGAGAACCCCCAGGGACACCTAGGGAACAGCAAAGGCAGCCCAGGGACACCTAGGGGACAGCAAGGGCCCCCCCAGGGACACCTAGGGGACAGCCAGGGCACTCCCAGGGACACCCTGGGCACTCCCAGGGACACCCAGGGCACCCCCAGGGACACCTAGGGGACAGTCAGGGCACCCCAGGGACACCCAGGGCATCCCCAGGGTCACCTAGGGGACAGGCAGGGCACTCTAGGGACAGCCAGGGCACCCCCAGAGACTCCGAGGGCAACCCCAGGGCACCCTAGGGACAGACAAGGCACCCCCAGGGACAGCCAGGGGACAGGCAGGGCACTCCCAGGGACACCTAGGGGACAGCCAGGGCACCCCAGGGACAGCCAGGGCACCCCCAGGGACACTTAGGGGACAGCCAGGGCACCCCCAGGGACTCGTTTGGGACAGGCAGGGCACCCCAGGGACACCCAGGGCACCACCTGGGACACCTAGGGGACAGCCAGGGCACTCCAGGGACAGCCGGGGCACCCCCAGGAACACCTAAGGGACAGCCAAGGCACCCCCAGGGACATCCAGGGAACCCCCAGGGCACCCCAGGGACACCCAGGGCACCCACAGGGACACCAAGGGGACAGCCAGGGCACTCCCAGGGACACCTAGGGGACAGCCAGGGCACTCCAGGGACACGCGGGGCACCCCGAGGGACATCTAGAGGACCTCCAGGGCACCCCCAGGGACATCTAGAGGACCTCCAGGGCACCCCCAGGGACAGCCAGGGCACCCCCAGGGACACCTAGGGGACAAACCAGGGCACCCCAGGGACAGCCAGGGAACCCCAGAAACACCTAGGAGACAGAAAGGGCACCCCAGGGACACCTAGGGGACAGCCAGGGCACCCTAGGGACAGCCAGGGCTCCCCCAGGGACACCTAGGGGAAAGGCAGGGCACCCCCAGGAACACCAAGGGGACAGCCAGAGCACCCCAAGGACAGCTAGGGCACCCCCAGGGTCACCTAGGGGACAGCAAAGGCAGCCCAGGGACACCTAGGGGACAGCAAGGGCCCCCACAGGGACACCTAGGGGACAGCCGTGGAATCCCAGGGGCACCCAGGGCACCCCCAGGGACAGCTAGGGGACAGCCAGGGCACCCCCAGGGACACCCTGGGCACCCCCAGGAACACCTAGGGGACAGCAAGGGCCCCCCCAGGGACACCTAGGGGACAGCCGGGGAATCCCAGGGACACCCAGGGCACCCCCAGAGACACCTAGGGGACAGCCAGGGCACCCCCAGGGACACCCTGGGCATCCCCAGGGACACCTAGGGGACAGCAAGGGCCCCCCCAGGGACACCTAGGGGACAGCCAGGGCACTCCAGGGACACCCAGGGCACCCCCAGGGACACCTAGGGGACAGCCAGGGCACTCCCAGGGACACCCTGTGCACTCCCAGGGACACCCAGGGCACCCCCAGGGACACCTAGGGGACAGTCAGGGCACCCCAGGGACACCCAGGGCGCCCCCAGGGACACCTAGTGGACAGCCAGGGCACCCCCAGAGACACCGAGGGCACAACCAGGGCACCCTAGGGACAGCCAAGGCACCCCCTGGGACACCTAGGGGACAGGCAGGGAACACCCAGGGTCACCAAGGGGACAGCCAGGGCGCTCCAGGGACAGCCAGAGAACCCCCAGGGACACCTAGGGAACAGTAAAGGCAGCCCAGGGACACCTAGGGGACAGCAAGGGCCCCCCCAGGGACACCTAGGGGACAGCCATGGCACTCCAGGGACACCCAGGGCACCCTTAGGGACACCTAGGGGACAGCCAGGGCACCCGCAGGTACACCAAGGGCACCCCCAGGAACACCTAGGGGACAGCCAGGGCACTCCCAGGGACACCCTGGGCACTCCCAGGGACACCCAGGACACCTCCAGGGACACCCTAGACACCCCCAGGGCGCCCAAGGGACACCCAGGGCACCTCCAGGGCCATGTAGGGGACAGCCAGGGCACCCCCAGGGACAGCCAGGGCACCCCCAGGAACACCTAGGGGACTGCAGGGCACGCCCAGGGACACCCTGGGCACCTCCAGGGACAGCAAGGGCACCTCCAGGGACACCTAGGGGACAGCCAGGGCACCCTAGGGACAGCCAGGGCAACCCCAGGGAACCCCAGGGACGGCCAGGGCACCCTCAGGGACACCTAGGGACAGCCAGGGAACCCCAGGGACAGCCAGGGCAACCCCAGGGACACCTAGGAGACAGCAAGGGCACCCCAGGGACAGCCAGGGCACCCCCAGGGCATCACACGGACAGCCAGGGCACCCACAGGGACACTGACGGGACAGCCAGGGCACCCCAGGGACACCTAGGGCACAGCCAGGGCACCCCCTGGGACACCTTGAGGACAGCCAGGGCACCCCCAGGGACACCAAGGGGACAGCCAAGGCACCCCCAGGGACAGCCAGGGCACCCCCAGGGCACCCCAGGGACATCCAGGGCACCCCCAGGGACACCAAGGGGACATCCAAGGCACCCCCAGGGACAGCCAGGGCACCCCCAGGGCACCCCAGGGACACCCCGGGCACCCCCAGAGACACCAAGGGGACAGCCAAGGCACCCCCAGGGACAGCCAGGGAACCCCCAGGGCACTCCAGGGACAGCAAGGGCACCCCCAGGGACACCAAGGGGACCGCCAAGGCACCCCCAGGGACAGCCAGGGCACCCCAAGGACAGCCAGGGCACTCCAGGGACAGCCAGGGCACCCCAGAGACACCTAGGGGCCAGCCGGAGCACCCCAAGGACAGCCAGGGCACCCCAGGGACAGCCAGGGCACCCCCAGGGACACCCAGGCACCCCCAGGGCACCGCAGGGACACCCAGGGAACCCCCAGGACCACGTAAGGGACACCCAGGGCGCCCCCAGGGACACCTAGGGGACAGCCAGGACACCCTAGGGACAGCCAGGGCACCTCCAGAGGCACCGAGGGCACAACCAGGGCATCCTAGGGACAGCCAAGGCACCCCCTTGGACACCTAGGGGACAGGCAGGGCACACCCAGGGTCACCAAGGGGACAGCCAGGGCACTCCAGGGACAGCCAGAGAACTCCCAGGGCACCCCAGGGACATCCAGGGCACCCCCAGGGACACCAAGGGGACAGCCAAGGCACCCCCAGGGACAGCCAGGGCACCCCCAGGGCACCCCAGGGACACCCTGGGCACCCCCAGGGACACCTAGGGGACAGCCAGGGCACGCCCAGGGACACCCTGGGCACCTCCTGGGACACCCAGGGCACTCCCAGGGACACCTAGGGGACCGCCAGGGCACCCTAGGGACAGACAGGGCACCCCCAGAGACACCGAGGGAACAGCCAGGGCACCCCCAGGGACACCGCGCGGACACCCAGGAAACCCCCAGGGAAACCTAGGGGACAGCCAGGGCACCCCAGGGACACCCAGGGGACAGCCAGGGTACCCCTGAGACACCTACGGGACAGACAGAGCACCCCAAGGATAGCCAGGGCACCCCCAGGATCACCTCGGGGACAGCCAGTGTATCCCAGAGACACCTAGGGGACAGCCAGAGCACCCCAAGGACAGCCAGGGCACTCCAGGGACAGCCAGGGCACCCCAGGGACACCTAGGGGAAAGCCAGAGCACTCCAGGGACAGCCAGGGCACCCCCAGGGACACCTAGGGGACAGCCAGGGTACCCCAGAGACACCTAGGGGCCAGCCGGAGCACCCCAAGGACAGCCAGAGCACTCCAGGGACAGCCAGGGCACCCCCAGGGACACCCAGGCACCCCCAGGGCACCCCAGGGACACCCAGGGAACCCCCAGGCCCACGTAGGGGACACCCAGGGCGCCCCCAGGGACACCTGGGGGACAGCCAGGGCACCCTAGGGACAGCCAGGGCACATCCAGAGGCACCGAGGGCATAGCCAGGGCACCCTCAGGGACACCTAGGGGACAGGCAGGGCACCCCCAGGGACACCTAGGGGACAGCCAGGGCACCGCAGGGACAGCCAGGGCCCCCCCAGTGCACTTCAGGGACACCTAGGGGACAGCCAGGGCACCGCAGGGACAGCCAGGGCCCCCTCAGGGACACCTAGGGGACCTCCAGGGCACCCCCAGGGACACCTAGGGGACAGCTAGGGCACCCCCAGGGACACCTAGGGGACCTGCAGGGCACCCCTAGGGACACGTACGGGACAGCCAGGGAACCCCAGTGACACCCTGGGCACCCCCAGGGACACCTAGGGGACAGCCAGGGCACGCCCAGGGACACCTAGGGGACAGCCAGGGCACCCTAGGGACAGCCAGGGCACCCCCAGAGACACCGAGGGTACAGCCAGGGCACCCTCAGGGGCACCTAGGGGACAGGTAGGGCACCCCCAGGGACACCGCGGGGACACCCATGAAACCCCCAGGGAAACCTACGGGACAGCCAGGGCGCCCCCAGGGACAGGCAGGGCACCCCCAGGGACACCTAGGGGACAGGCAGGGCACCCCCAGGGACACCAAGGGGACAGCCAGAGCACCCCAAGGACAGCCAGGGCACCCGCAGGGACACCTTGAGGGCAGCCAAGGCAACCCCAGGGAAACCTAGCGGACAGCCAGGGTATCCCACAGACACCTAGGGGAAAGACAGAGCACCCCAAGGATAGCCAGGGCACCCCCAGGGAAACCTAGGGGACAGCCAGGGTATCCCAGAGACACCTAGGGGACAGCCAGAGCACCCCAAGGACAGCCAGGTCACTCCAGGGACAGCCAGGGCACCCCAGGGACACCTAGGGGAAAGCCAGGGCACTCCAGGGAGAGCCAGGGCACCCCCAGGGACACCTAGGGGACAGCCGGAGCACCCCAAGGACAGCCAGGGCACCCCAGGGACAGCCAGGGCACCCCCAGGGACACCTAGGGGTTATCCAGGGCACTCCCAAAGACACCCTAGACACCACCAGGGACACCTAGGGGACAGCCAGGGCACCCCAGGGACACCCAGGCACCCCCAGGGCACCCCAGGGACACCCAGGGAACCCCCAGGCCCACGTAGGGGACAACCAGGGCACCCCCAAAGACAGCCAGGGCACCCCCAGGGACACGTAGGGGACAGCCAGGGCCCCCCCAGGGACACCTAGGGGACCTCCAGGGCACCCCTAGGGACTCGTACGGGACAGCCAGTGAACCCCAGAGACACCCAGGGCACGCCCAGGGACACCTAGGGGACCTCCAGGGCACCCCCAGCGACACCTTGGGGACAGGCAGGGCACCCCAGGGACACCTAGGTTACAGGCGGGGAACCCCAGGGACACCTAGGTTACAGGCAGGGCACCCCAGGGACACCAAGGGGACAGCCAGGGTACCCCCAGGGACACCTAGGGGACAGCCAGGGCACCCCCAGGGAAAGCCAGGGCACCCCCAGGGACACCAAGGGGACAGCCAGTGCACCCCAGGGAAACCTAAGGGAAAGCCAAGGCACTCCCAGGGACACCTTGGGGACAGGCAGGGCACCCCCAGGGACACCAAAGGGGCAGCCAGGGTACTCCAGGGACACCTAGGGGACAGTCAGGGCACCCCCAGGGACACCTAGGGGACAGCCAGGGTACCCCCAGGGACACCTAGGGGGCAGCCAGGGCACCCCAAGGAGAGCCAGGGCACTTTCAGGGACACCATAGGGACAGCCATGGTACCCCCAGGGACACCAAGGGGACAGCCAGGGCACCCGAGGGACAGCCAGGGCACTCCCAGGGACACCTCGGGGACAGGCAGGGCACCCCCAGGGACAGCTAGGGGACAGCCCGGGCACCCCAGGGACAGCCAGGGCGCCCCCAGGGACACCGAGGGCACAGTCAGGACACCCCAGGGACACCCAGGGCATCCCCAGGGACACTTAGGGGACAGCACGGGCACCCCCAGGGACACCTAGGGGACAGCCAGAGCACCACAGGTACACCCAGGGGATTCCCAGGGACACCTAGGGGACAGCCAGGGCAACGCAGTGATACGCAGGACACCACCAGGGACAGCTGGGGGACAGCATGGGCCCCCCCAGAGACACCTATGGGACAGCCAGGGCACCCCAGGGACACCCAGGGCACCCCCAGGGACACCAAGTGGACAGTCAGGGCACCCCCAGGGACACCTAGGGCACAGCCAGGGCACCCTAGGGACCGCCAGGGCACCCCCAGGGACACCAGGGCATCCTCAGGGACACCTAGGGGACAGCCAGGGTACCCCAGGGACAGCCAGGGCACCCACAGGGCACCCCAGGGACGGCCAGGGCACCCTCAGGGACAACTAGGGGACAGCGAGGGCACCCTAGGGACAGACAGGGCACCCCCAGGGACACATAGGGGACCTCCAGGGCACCCCCAGGGACACCTAGGGGACAGCCAGGGCACCCCCAGGGACACCTAGGGGACAGGCAGGGCACCCCAAGGGACACCGTGGGGACAGGCAGGGCACCCCAGGGACACCAAAAGGAAAGCCAGGGTAACCCCAGGGACACCTAGGGCACACCCAGGGCGCCCCAGGGACACGAAGGGGACAGCCAGGGTACCCCCAGGGACACCTACGGGACAGCCAGGGCACTCCAGGGACAGCCAGGGCACCCCCAGGGACACCAAGGGGACAGCCAGGGCACTCCCAGGAGCACCCTGGGCACCCCCAGGGACACCTAGCGGACCTCCAGGGCTCCCCCAGGGGCAGCCAGGGCCCCCCAGGGACGCCTAGGGGACAGGCAGGGCACCCCCAAGGACACCAAGGGGACAGCCAGGGCGCCTCCAGGGACACGTAGGGCACAGCCAGGGCACCCCCAGGGACACCCTGGGCATCCCCAGGGAAACTTGGGGACAGCCAGGGCACCCCCAGGGACACCTAAGGGACAGCCAGTGCACCCCCAGGGACACCTAGGAGACAGCCAGGGCACCCCCAGGGACACCTAGGGGATAGCCAGGGCACCCCAGGGACACCTAGGGGACAGTCAGGGCACCCCAGGGACATCTAATGGACAGGCAGGGCATCCCCAGGGACACCAAGGGGAAAGCCAGAGCATCCCAAGGAAAGCCCGGGTACCCCCAGGGACACCTAGGGGACAGCCAGGGCACTCCCAGAGACACCTAGGGGACAGCAAGGGCACCCCAGGGACACCTAGGGGACACTCAGGGCACCCCAGGGACAGCCAGGGCACCCCCAGGGACACCTAGGGGACAGACACGGTACGCCAGGTACAGCCAGGGCACCCCCAGGGACAACTAGGGCACAGCCAGGACACACCCAGAGACACCTAGGGGACAGCCAAGGCAACCCCAGGGACAAGTAGGGGACAGGCAGGGCACCCCCAGGGAGAGCCAGGGCGTCCCCAGGACACCCCAGGGACAGCCAGGGCACTCCCAGGAACACCGAGGGGACAGCCAGGGCACTCCAGGGAAAGCCAGGGAACCGCCAAGGGCACCTAGGGGACAGCCAGGGCACCCCCAGGGACACCCAGGGATCCCCCAGAGACACGTAGGGGACAGCCAGGGCACCCCAGGGACACCTAGGGGACAGCCAAGGACACCAGCGACACCTAGGGGACAGCCAGGGCACCCCCAGGGACACCCAGGGCAGCTCCAGGGACACCAAGGGGACAGCCAGGGCAGTCCAGGGACAGCCAGGGAACCCCCAGGGACAACTAGGGGACATCCAGGGCATCCCCAGGGACAGCCAGGGCACCCCCAGGGAAACCTAGGGGACAGCCACGGCCACCCCAGGGATACTTAGGGGACCTCCAGAGCGCCCCCAGGGTCAGTCAGGGCACCCCCAGGGACAGCCAGGGATCCCCCAGGGACACCTAGGGGACAGCCATGGCACACCCAGGGACACCTAGGGGACAGGCAGGGCACCCCAGGGACACCCAGGACACCCACAGGGACACGTAGGGGACAGCCAGGGCACTCCCAGGGACAGCCAGGGGACAGGCTGGGCACCCCCAGGGACACCTAGGGGACAGTCAGGGCACCCCCAGGGACACCTACGGGACAGCCAGGGCCCCCCCAGGGACAGCCAGGGCACCCACAGGGACACCAAGGGGACCTCCAGGCACCCCCAGGGACACCTAAGGGACAGGCAGGGTACCCCAGGGACACCTAGGGGACGGCCAACGCACCCCCCGGGACAAACAAGGCACTCCCAGGGACACCTAGGGGACAGCCAGGGCACCCCCAGTGACACCTAGGGGATAGCCAGGGCACCCCCAGGGACAGCCAGGGGACAGGCAGGGCACCCCCAGGGACACCTAGAGGACAGTCAGGGCACCCCCAGGGACACCTAGGGGACAGCCAGGGCACTCCAGAGACAGCCAGGGCACCCCCAGGGACACCTAGGGGACCTCCAGGGCACCCCCAGGGACACCTAGGGGACAGCCAGGGAACCCCAGTGACACCCTGGGAACCCCAGCGACACCTAGGGGACAGTCAGGGCACCCCCAGGGACAGCCAAGGCACCCCCAGGGACACCTAGGGCACTGTCAGGACACCGCAAGGAGAGACAGGGCACCCCCAGGGACACCTAAGGGACAGCCAGGGCACCCCCAGGGACAGCAAGGGGACAGCCAGGGCACCCCCAGGGACACCAAGGGACAGCCAGGGCACACCCAGGAACACCTAGGGGACAGCACGGGCAGCCCCAGGGAAACCTAGGGGACAGCAAGGGCACCCCAGGGACACCTAGGGGACAGCAAGGGCCCCCCCAGGGTAACCAAGGGGACAGCCATGGCACCTCATGGACACCCAGGGCACCCCCAGGGATACCTAGGGGACAGCCAGGGCCACCCCAGGGACACTTAGGGGACCTCCAGAGCGCCCCCAGGGACAGTCAGGGCACCCCCAGGGACACGTAAGGGACAGCCAGGGTACCCCAGGGACACCTAGGGGACAGCCAGGGCACCCCCAGGGACACCTACGGGACAGCCAGGGTACCCCAAGGAGACCCAGAGCACCCTCAGGGAAAACTAGGTGACAGCCAGAGCACCCCAAGGACAGCCAGGGCACCCTCAGGGACACCCAGGGCACCCACAGGGACACCTAGGGGACAGGCACGGCACCCCAGGGACACCCAGGGCACCCCCAGGGACACCTAGGGGACAAGCAGGGTACCACAGGGACACCTAAGGGACAGCCAGGGCACCTCACGGACACCCAGGGCACCCCCAGGACACCCCATGGACAGCCAGGGCCCCCCAAGGGACACATAGGGGACCTCCAGGGCACCCCCAGGGACACCCTGGGCACGCCCAGGAACACCTAGGGGAAAGCCAGGGCACTCCCAGGGACACCCTGGGCACTCCCAGGGAAACCCAGGGCACCACCAGGGACACCTAGGGGACAGTCAGGGCATCCCAGGGACACCCAGGGCACCCCCAGGGACACCTAGGGGACAGCCAGGGCACCCTAGGGACAGCCAAGGCACTCACAGGGACACCTAGGGGACAGGCAGGGAACCCCCAGGGACACCTAGGGGACAGCCAGGGCACCCCAAGGGTCACCTAGGGGACAGGCAGGGCACCCCCAGGGACAGCCAGAGCACCCCCAGGGGCACCTAGGGGACAGCCAGGGCATCTTAGGAACACCTAGGGGACCTCCAGGGCACCCCCAGGGACACCAAGGGGACAACCATGGCACCCCAGGGACACTTAGGGGACATGCAGGGCACCCCAGGGACACCCAGGGCACACCCAGGGACACCTAGGGGACAGCCAGGGAACCCCAGTGACAACCTGGGGACGCCCAGCGACACCTAGGGGACAGTCAGGGCACTCCCAGGGACACCAAGGGGACAGCCAGGGCACCCCCAGGGACACCAAAGAGACAGCCAGGGCTCCCCCAGGGACACCTAGGGGACAGCCAGGACAATCCTAGGGACACCCTGGGCACCCCCAGGGACACCTAGAGGTCCTCCAGGGCACCCCCAGGGACACCAATGGGAAAACCAGGGAACCCCCAGGGACACCTAGGGGACAGCCAGGGCGCCCCCAGGGACAGCCAGGGCACCCCCAGGGACACCTAGGGGACACCCAGGGCACCCCCAGGGGCACCAAGGAGACAGCCAGGGCACCCCAGGGACAGCCAGGGCACCCCCAGGGACACCTAGGGTACAGCCAGGGCACCCCCAGGGACACCAAGGGGACAGCCAGGGCACCCCAGGGACACCTAGGGACAGCCAGGAACCCCCTGGGACAGCCAGCTCACCCCCACGGCCCCCTCCACCTGCAGGAGCTATCAAAAGCCTCCTCAGGTTCTTTGATGCCTCAAATGGGCTGCCCAAACCTCCCATATACCCCCCAAAGCACCCAAAGCAGCCCCCCGGACTCCCCCCAGACCCCCCACAACCCAAAAACCCCCTCCACGACAACTCAGGACCCCCAGGATCCCCCCAAATCCATGCCCCCCTCACCCTGAGGTCCCGTTTGAGCCGCTCCACGTTGCGGACTGGCACCAGCTCATCAAGCCCCAAGCACCAACACCTGCGGGACTGGGATGGACTGAGAGCACTGGGAGGGTGACCAGAGAAACCTGGGATGGACGAAGAGTAGACTGGGATGAACTGGGATGAACTGGCAGGCGTGTGGGGGTCCATGGTGGCCACTCGGTGCCTTACTGGTCTATAGTGGGATGGGTCGGATGACCCCAGGGGAGGGGGTGAGGCCACACTGGTCCAGACTGAGAGGGGTGTCACCATGGCGCCGGAGGCGGAGTCGAGGATATGAGCGAGGCAGTGACACCTAGGGGACAGCCAGGGCACCCCCAGGGACACCTAGGGGACAGCCAGGGTACCCCAGGGACACCTAGGAGACAGCCAGGAAACCCCTTGGAACACCTAGAGGATAGGCAGAGCACTCCCAAGGACACCTAAGGAACAGCCACGGTACCCCAGGGACACCCAGGCACCCCCAGGGACACCCAGGGCACCCACAGGGACACCAAGGGGACCTCCAGGGCACCCCCAAGGACGCCCAGGGGACAGGCAGGGCACGCCCAGGGACACCTAGGGGACAGCCAGGGCATCCCCAGGGACACCTAGGGGACAGCCAGGGCACCCTCAGGGACACCTAGGGGACCTCCAGGGCACCCCCAGGGACACTGAGGGCACAGCCAGGGCACCCCAGGGCAACCCCAGGGACACATAGGGGGCAGCCAGGGAACCCCAGTGACACCCTGGGCACCCCCAGGGACACCTAAAGGACCTCCAGGGCACCCCCAGGGACAGCCAGAACACCCCCAGGGAAACCTAGGGGACAGCTAGGGAACCCCAGGAACAGCCAGGGCACCCCCAGGGACACGTAGGGGACAGCCAGGGCACCCCCGGGACAGCCAGGGCACCCCCAGGGACACCTAGGGGACAGCCAGGGCACCCCAGGGACACCCAGGGCACCCCCAGGGACACCTATGGGACAGCCAGGGCACCCTAGGGACAGCCAGGGCAACCCCAGAGACACCGAGGGCGCATCCAGAGCACCCTAGGGACAGACAGGGCATCCCCAGGGACACCTGGGGGACAGCCAGGGCACCCCCAGGGACAGCCAGGGCACCCCCAAAGCACCCCAGGGACAGCCAGGGCACCCACAGGGACACCAAGAGGACAGCCAAGGCACCCCCAGGGACAGCAAGGGTGCCCCCAGAGCGCCCCAGGGACACACAGGGCACCCACAGGGACACCAAGGGGACAGCCAGGGCACCCCCAGGGACACCTAGGGGACAGACAGGGCACCCCCAGGGACATTTAGGGGACCTCCAGGGCACGCCCAGGGACACCTAAAGGAGAGCCAGGCCTCGCCCAGGGACACCTAGGGGACAGCCAGGGCACGCCCAGGGACACCTAGCGCACAGCCAGGGCACCCTAGGGACAGCCAGGGCACCCCCAGGGACACCAGGGCACCCCCAGGGACACCTAGGGGACAGCCAGGGCACCCTAGGGTGACACAGGACACCCTTAGGGATAGCTAGGGGACAGCCAGGGCACCCTAGGGACACCCATGGCACCCCCAGGGACAGCTAGGGGACACTCAGGGCACCCCCAGGGACACCTAGGGGACAGCCAGGAAACCCGAGGGACAGCCAGGGCGCCCCCAGGGACACCTAGGGGACAGCACGGGCACCCCCAGGGACACCTAGGGGACAGCAAGGGCACCCCAGGGACACCTAGGGGACAGCAAGGGCCCCCCCAGGGACACCTAGGGGACAGCCATGGCACCCCAGGGACTTCCAGGGCACCCCCAGGGACACCTAGGGGACAGCAAGGGCACTCCCAGGGACACCCTGGACACTCGCAGGAAAACCAAGGGCACCCCCAGAGACACCTAGGGGACAGGCAGTGCACCCCCAGGGACACCTAGGGGACAGCCAGGGCACCCCCAGGGACAGCCAGGGCACCCCCAGGGCACCCCAGGGACAGCCAGGGCACCCACAGGACACCAAGGGGACAGCCAGGGCACCCCCAGGGACATCTAGGGGACAAACAGGGCACCCCCAGGGACACCTAGGGGACCTCCAAGGCACGCCCAGATATACCTAAGGGACAGCCAGGGCACGTCCAGGGACACCTCGGGGATAGCCAGGGCACCCCCAGGGACACCTAGGGCACCCCCAGGGACACCAAGGGGACAGCCAGAGCACCACAGGGACAGCCAGGGTATCCGAAGGGACACCTAGGGGACAGCAGGGTAACCCCAGTGACACTCTGGGGACCCCCAGCGACACCTAGGGGACAGTCAGGGCACTCCGTGGGACACCCTGGGCACCACCAGGGACCTCTAGAGGACCTCCAGGGCACCCCCAGGGATAGCCAGGGCACCCCCAGGGACACCTAAGGGACAGCCAGGGTACCCCAGGGACACCAACGGGACAGCCAGGGCACCCCCAGGGACACCTAGGGGACAGCCAGGGCACCCTAGGGACAGCCAGGGCAAACCCAGGGCACCCCAGGGACGGCCAGGGCACCCTCAGGGACAACTAGGGACAGCCAGGGAACCCCAGGGACAGCCAGGGCACCCCCAGGGACACCTAGGGGACAACAAGGGCACCCCCAGGGACACCCTGGGCCCCCCAAGGAACACCGAGGGGACAGCCAGGGCACTCCCAGGGACACCCTGGGCACTTCCAGGGACACCCAGGGCACCCCCAGGGACACATAGGGGACAGCCAGGGCACCGCAGGGACACCCAGGGCACCCCCAGGGACACCTAGGGGACAGGCTGGGCACCCTAGGGACAGCCAGGGCACCACCAGAGACACCGAGGGCACATCCAGGGCACCCTAGGGACAGCCAGGGCACTCCCAGGGACACCAGGGGAACAGGCAGGGCACCCCCAGGGACACCAAGGGGACAGCAAGGGCAAAGCAGGGACACCCAGGGCACCCCCAGGGACACCTAGGGGACCTTCAGGGCCCCCCCAGGGACACCTAGGGGACAGCCAGGGCACTCCCAGGGACACCAAGGGGACAGCAAGGGCACCCCAGGAACACCTAGGGGACAGTCAGGGCACCCTAGGGACAGCCAGGGCTCCCCCAAGGACACCTAGGGGACAGCCAGGGAAACCCCAGGGACACCTAGGCGACGGCCAGGGCACGCCCAGGGACACGCAGGGGACACCCAGGGCACCCCTAGGGACACCTAGGGGACAGCGAGGGCACCCCCAGGGACACCTTGGGGACAGCCAGGGTACCCCCAGGGACACCTAGGCGACAGCAAGGGCACTCCAGGGAAAGCCAGGGCACCCCCAGGGACACCTATGGGACAGGCAGGGCACCGCCAGGGACACCAAAGGGACAGCCAGAGCACGCCAAGGACAGCCAGGGCACCCCCAGGGACACCTAGGGGACCACCAGGGCACCCCCAAGGACACCTAGGGGACAGCCAGGGCACCCCAGGGACACCCAGGGCATCCCCAGCGACACCTAGGGCACAGCCAGGTCACCCTCAGGGACACCTAGGGGACAGCCAGGGCACCCCCAGGGACACCTGGGGGACAGCTAGGGCAGCCCCAGGGACAGTCAGGGCACCCCGAGGGACACCTAGGGGACAGCCAGGGAACCCCAGGGACAGGCAGGGCCCCCCAGGGACACCTAGGGGACAGGCAGGGTACCCCAGGGACACCTAGGGGACAGGCAGGGCACCCCCGGGACACCTAGGGGACAGTCAGGGCACCCAAGGGACACCCAGGACACCCCCAGGGACATCTAGAGGACCTCCAGGGCACCACCAGGGACAGCCAGGGCACCCGCAGGGACACCTAGGGGACAGGCAGGGCACCCCCAGAGACAGCAAGGAGACAGCCAGGGCACAACAGGGACAGCCAGGGCACCCCAAGGGACACCAAGGGGACACCCAGGTCACTCCAGGGACAGCCAGGGCACCCGCAGGGACACCTAGGGGACAGGCAGGGCACCCCCAGAGACAGCAAGGAGACAGCCAGAGCACCCCAAGGACAGCCAGGGCACCCGCAGGGACACCTAGGGGACAGCCAGGGCACTCCAGGGACATCCAGGGCACCCCTAGGGACACCTAGGGGACGGCCAGGGTACCCCAGGAACACCTAGGGGACAGCCAGAGCACCCCAAGGACAGCCAGGGCACCCCAGGGACAGCCCGGGCACCCCAGGGACACCCAGGGGACCTCCAGGGCACCCCCAGGGACACCTAGGGGACAGCTAGGGCACCCCCAGGGACACCTAGGGGACCTGCAGGGCACCCCTAGGGACACGTACGGGACAGCCAGGGAACCCCATTGACACCCGTGGCACCCCCAGGGACACCTAGGGGACTCCAGGGCACGCCCAGTGACACCCTGCGCATCTCCAGGGACAGCAAGGGCACCCCCAGGGACACCTAGGGGACAGCCAGGGCACCCTAGGGACAGCCAGGGCAAACCCAGGGCACCCCAGGGACGGCCAGGGCACCCTCAGGGACACCTAGGGACAGCCAGGGAACCCCAGGGACAGCCAGGGCACCCCCAGGGCATCACACGGACAGCCAGGGCACCCACAGGGACACTGACGGGACAGCCAGGGCACCCCAGGGACACCTAGGGCACAGCCAGGGCACCCCCTGGGACACCTTGGGGACAGCCAGGGCACCCCCAGGGAAACCAAGGGGACAGCCAAGGCACCCCCAGGGACAGCCAGGGCACCCCCAGGGCACCCCAGGGACATCCAGGGCACCCCCAGGGACACCAAGGGGACAGCCAAGGCACCCCCAGGGAACAGCCAGGGCACCCCCAGGGCACCCCAGGGACACCCTGGGCACCCCCAGGGACACCTAGGGGACAGCCAGGGCACGCCCAGGGACACCCTGGGCACCTCCTGGGACACCCAGGGCACTCCCACGGACACCTAGGGGACCGCCAGGGCACCCTAGGGACAGACAGGGCACCCCCAGAGACACCGAGGGAACAGCCAGGGCACCCCCAGGGACACCGCGCGGACACCCAGGAAACCCCCAGGGAAACCTAGGGGACAGCCAGGGCACCCCAGGGACACCCAGGGGACAGCCAGGGTACCCCTGAGACACCTACGGGACAGACAGAGCACCCCAAGGATAGCCAGGGCACCCCCAGGATCACCTCGGGGACAGCCAGTGTATCCCAGAGACACCTAGGGGACAGCCAGAGCACCCCAAGGACAGCCAGGGCACTCCAGGGACAGCCAGGGCACCCCAGGGACACCTAGGGGACAGCCAGGGTACCCCAGAGACACCTAGGGGCCAGCCGGAGCACCCCAAGGACAGCCAGAGCACTCCAGGGACAGCCAGGGCACCCCCAGGGACACCCAGGCACCCCCAGGGCACCCCAGGGACACCCAGGGAACCCCCAGGCCCACGTAGGGGACACCCAGGGCGCCCCCAGGGACACCTGGGGGACAGCCAGGGCACCCTAGGGACAGCCAGGGCACATCCAGAGGCACCGAGGGCATAGCCAGGGCACCCTCAGGGACACCTAGGGGACAGGCAGGGCACCCCCAGGGACACCTAGGGGACAGCCAGGGCATCGCAGGGACAGCCAGGGTCCCCCCAGTGCACTTCAGGGACACCTAGGGGACAGCCAGGGCACCGCAGGGACAGCCAGGGCCCCCTCAGGGACACCTAGGGGACCTCCAGGGCACCCCCAGGGACACCTAGGGGACAGCTAGGGCACCCCCAGGGACACCTAGGGGACCTGCAGGGCACCCCTAGGGACACGTACGGGACAGCCAGGGAACCCCAGTGACACCCTGGGCACCCCCAGGGACACCTAGGGGACAGCCAGGGCAGCCAGGGCACCCTAGGGACAGCCAGGGCACCCCCAGAGACACCGAGGGTACAGCCAGGGCACCCTCAGGGGCACCTAGGGGACAGGTAGGGCACCCCCAGGGACACCGCGGGGACACCCAGGAAACCCCCAGGGAAACCTACGGGACAGCCAGGGCGCCCCCAGGGACAGGCAGGGCACCCCCAGGGACACCTAGGGGACAGGCAGGGCACCCCCAGGGACACCAAGGGGACAGCCAGAGCACCCCAAGGACAGCCAGGGCACCCGCAGGGACACCTTGAGGGCAGCCAAGGCAACCCCAGGGAAACCTAGCGGACAGCCAGGGTATCCCAGAGACACCTAGGGGAAAGACAGAGCACCCCAAGGATAGCCAGGGCACCCCCAGGGAAACCTAGGGGACAGCCAGGGTATCCCAGAGACACCTAGGGGACAGCCAGAGCACCCCAAGGACAGCCAGGTCACTCCAGGGACAGCCAGGGCACCCCAGGGACACCTAGGGGAAAGCCAGGGCACTCCAGGGAGAGCCAGGGCACCCCCAGGGACACCTAGGGGACAGCCGGAGCACCCCAAGGACAGCCAGGGCACCCCAGGGACAGCCAGGGCACCCCCAGGGACACCTAGGGGTTATCCAGGGCACTCCCAAAGACACCCTAGACACCACCAGGGACACCTAGGGGACAGCCAGGGCACCCCAGGGACACCCAGGCACCCCCAGGGCACCCCAGGGACACCCAGGGAACCCCCAGGCCCACGTAGGGGACAACCAGGGCACCCCCAAAGACAGCCAGGGCACCCCCAGGGACACGTAGGGGACAGCCAGGGCCCCCCCAGGGACACCTAGGGGACCTCCAGGGCACCCCTAGGGACTCGTACGGGACAGCCAGTGAACCCCAGAGACACCCAGGGCACGCCCAGGGACACCTAGGGGACCTCCAGGGCACCCCCAGCGACACCTTGGGGACAGGCAGGGCACCCCAGGGACACCTAGGTTACGGGCGGGGCACCCCAGGGACACCTAGGTTACAGGCAGGGCACCCCAGGGACACCAAGGGGACAGCCCAGGGTACCCCCAGGGACACCTAGGGGACAGCCCAGGGCACCCCCAGGGAAAGCCAGGGCACCCCCAGGGACACCAAGGGGACAGCCAGTGCACCCCAGGGACACCTAAGGGAAAGCCAAGGCACCCCCAGGGACACCTTGGGGACAGGCAGGGCACCCCCAGGGACACCAAAGGGGCAGCCAGGGTACTCCAGGGACACCTAGGGGGACAGTCAGGGCACCCCCAGGGACACCTAGGGGACAGCCAGGGTACCCCCAGGGACACCTAGGGGACAGCCAGAACACCCCAAGGAGAGCCAGGGCACTTTCAGGGACACCATAGGGACAGCCATGGTACCCCAGGGACACCAAGGGACAGCCAGCCAGGCACACGAGGGACAGCCAGGGCACTCCCAGGGACACCTCGGGGACAGGCAGGGCACCCCCAGGGACAGCTAGGGGACAGCCCGAGCACCCCAGGGACAGCCAGGGCGCCCCCAGGGACACCGAGGGCACAGTCAGGACACCCCAGGGACACCCAGGGCATCCCCAGGGACACCTAGGGGACAGCACGGGCACCCCCAGGGACACCTAGGGGACAGCCAGAGCACCACAGGTACACCCAGGGGACTCCCAGGGACACCTAGGGGACAGCAAGGGCAACGCAGGGATACGCAGGACACCACCAGGGACAGCTGGGGGACAGCATGGCCCCCCCAGAGACACCTATGGGACAGCCAGGGCAACCCCAGGGACACCCAGGGCACCCCCAGGGACACCAAGTGGACAGTCAGGGCACCCCCAGGGACACCTAGGGCACAGCCAGGGCACCCTAGGGACCGCCAGGGCACCCCCAGGGACACCAGGGCATCCTCAGGGACACCTAGGGGGACAGCCAGGGTACCCCAGGGACAGCCAGGGCACCCCCAGGGCACCCCAGGGACGGCCAGGGCACCCTCAGGGACAACTAGGGGGACAGCGAGGGCACCCTAGGGACAGACAGGGCACCCCCAGGGACACATAGGGGACCTCCAGGGCACCCCCAGGGACACCTAGGGGACAGCCAGGGCACCCCCAGGGACACCTAGGGGACAGTCAGGGCACCCCAAGGGACACCGTGGGGACAGGCAGGGCACCCCAGGGACACCAAAAGGAAAGCCAGGGTAACCCCAGGGACACCTAGGGCACACCCAGGGCGCCCCCAGGGACACGAAGGGGACAGCCAGGGTACCCCCCAGGGACACCTACGGGACAGCCAGGGCACTCCAGGGACAGCCAGGGCACCCCCAGGGACACCAAGGGGACAGCCAGGGCACTCCCAGGGACACCCTGGGCACCCCCAGGGACACCTAGCGGACCTCCAGGGCTCCCCCAGGGACAGCCAGGGCCCCCCAGGGACGCCTAGGGGACAGGCAGGGCACCCCCAGGGATACCTAGGGGACAGCCAGGGTACCCTAGGGACAGCCAGAGCACCCCCAGGGACAGCCTGGGCACCCCCAGGGACAGCCTGGGCACCCCCAAGGACACCTAGGGGACAGCCACGGCCACCCCAGGGATACTTAGGGGACCTCCAGAGCGCCCCCAGGGTCAGTCAGGGGCACCCCCAGGGACAGCCAGGGATCCCCCAGGGACACCTAGGGGACAGCCATGGCACACCCAGGGACACCTAGGGGGACAGGCAGGGCACCCCAGGGACACCCAGGACACCCACAGGGACACGTAGGGGGACAGCCAGGGCACTCCCAGGGACAGCCAGGGGACAGGCTGGGGCACCCCCCAGGGACACCTAGGAGACAGTCAGGGCACCCCCAGGGACACCTACGGGACAGCCAGGGCCCCCCCAGGGACAGCCAGGGCACCCACAGGGACACCAAGGGGACCTCCAGGCACCCCCAGGGACACCTAGGGGACAGGCAGGGTACCCCAGGGACACCTAGGGGACGGCCAACGCACCCCCCGGGACAAACAAGGCACTCCCAGGGGACACCTAGGGGATAGCCAGGGCAACCCCCAGTGACACCTAGGGGATAGCCAGGGCACCCCCAGGGACAGCCAGGGGACAGGCAGGGCACCCCCAGGGACACCTAGAGGACAGTCAGGGCACCCCCAGGGGACCACCTAGGGGACAGCCAGGGCACTCCAGAGACAGCCAGGGCACCCCCAGGGACACCTAGGGGACCTCCAGGGCACCCCCAGGGACACCTAGGGGACAGCCAGGGAACCCCAGTGACACCCTGGGAACCCCAGCGGACACCTAGGGGACAGTCAGGGCACTCCCAGGGACACCCTAGGACACCCCCAGGGACATCTAGAGGACGTCCAGGGCACCCCCAGGGACAGCCAGGGCACCCCCAGGGCACCCCAGGGACAGCCAGGGCACCCTAGGGACAGCCAGGGCAGCCCCAGGGACACCTAGGGGACAGCAAGGGCACCCCAGGGACACCAAGGGGACAGCCAGGGCACTCCAGGGACAGCCAGGGCACACCCAGGGGACACTTAGGGGACAGACAAGGCACCCCCAGGGGACAGCCAGGGGCGCCCCCAGGGACACCAGGCGGACAGCCAGGTCCCCCCCAGGGACACCTAGGGGACATCCATGGCACCACCAGGGACACCCTGGGAACCCCTAGGGGACACCTAGGGGACAGCCAGGGCAATCGCAGCGAAACCCTGGGCACTCCCAGGGACACGAAGGGCACCCCCAGGGACACCTAAGGGACAGCCGGGGCAACCCCCAGGGAGTCGTAGGGGACAGCCAGGGCACCCCCAGGGACACATAGGGGACAGCCAGGGCACCCCAGGGACAGCCAGGGCACCCCCAGGGACACCTAGGGGACCTCCAGGGCACCCCCAGGGACAGCTAGGGACAGCCAGGGCACCCTAGGGACAGCCAGGGCTCCCCCAGGGACACCTAGGGGACAGCCAGGGCACCCCCAGGGACACCAAGGGGACAGCCAGGGCACCCTAGGGACAGCCAGGGCTCCCCCAGGGACACCTAGGGTACAGCCAGGGGCAACCCCAGGGACACCAAGGGGACAGCCAGAGCACCCCAGGGACAGCCAGGATATCCGAAGGGACACCTAGGGGACAGCCAGGGCCCCCCCAGGGACACCCGGGGCACCCCCAGGAACACCTAGGGGACAGCCAGGGCACCCCAGGGAAAGCCAGGACACACCCAGGGACACCTAGAGGACAGCCAGGGCACCCTAGGGACAGCCAGGGCACCCCCAGAGACACCGAGGGCACAACCAGGGCACCCTAGGGACAGCCAAGGCACCCCCAGGGACACCTAGGGGATAGGCAGGGCACTCCCAGGGACACCTAGGGGACAGCCAGGGTACTCCAGGGACAGCCAGGAACCCCCAGGGACACCTAGGGCTCAGTCAGGGCACCCTCAGGGTCACCTATAGGACAGGCAGGGCACCCAAGGGACAGCCAGGGCATCCCCAGGGACACCAAGGAGACAGCCAGGGCACCCTAGGGACACCTAGGGGACCTCCAGGGCACCCCCAGGGACACCAAGGGGACAGCCATGGCACCTCCAGGGACACTTAGGGAACATGCAGGGCACCCCAGGGACACCCAGGGCACCCCCAGGGACACCTAGGGGACAGCCAGGGAACACCAGTGACACCCTGGGGACCCCCAGGGACACCTAGGGGACAGTCAGGGCACTCCCAGGGACACCCTGGGCAGCCCCAGGGACATCTAGAGGACGTCCAGGGCACCCCCAGGGACACCAAAGAGACAGCCAGGGCTCCCCCAGGGACATCTAGGGGACAGGCAGGGCACCCCAGGGACACCAAGGGGACAGCAAGAGCACCCCAAGGACAGCCAGGGCACCCCCAGGAACACCTAGGGGACAGCCAGGGCACCCTCAGGGGACACCAAGGGGACAGCCAGGGCACCCCCAGGGACAATTTGGGGACAGCCAGGGCACCCCAGGGACATCCACGGCACCCACAGGGAAACTGACAGGACAGCCAGGGCACCCCAGGGACACCGAGGGCACAACCAGGGCACCCTAGGGACAGCCAGGGCACCCCCAGGGACACCTAGGGGAAAGGCAGGGCACCCCCAGGGACAGCCAGGGCACCCCCAGGGCGCCCAAGGGACACCCAGGGCACCCACAGGGACACCAAAGGAGACAGCCAGGGTACCCCCCAGGGACACCTGGGGGACAGCCAGGGCACTCCAGGGACAGCCAGGGCACCCCCAGGGACACCTAGGGTACAGACAGGGCACCGCCAGGGGACATCTAGGTGACCTCCAGGGCACGCCCAGTGACACCTAAGGAACAGACAGGGCACGCCCAGGGACACCTAGAGGACAGCCAGGGCACACTAGGGACAGCCCGGGCACCCCAGGGACACCTAGGGGACATCCTGGGCACCATAGGGACAGCCAGGGCACCCCCAGGGACACAAGGGCACCCCCAGGGACACCTAGGCGACAGCCAGGGCACCCCAGGGACAGCCAGGGCACCCCTAGGGACACCTGGGGGACAGCCAGGGCAGCCTAGGGACAGCCAGGGCAACCCCAGGGCACCCCAGGGACGGCCAGAACACCCTCAGGGACACCTAGGGACAGCCAGGGAACCCCAGGGACAGCCAGGGCAACCCCAGGGACACTAAGGAGACAGCAAGGGCACCCCAGGGACACCTAGGGGACAGCCAGGGCACCCTAGGGACAGCCAGGGCACCCCCAGGGACACCTAGGGGACAGGCAGGGCACCCCCAGGGACACCAAGGGAACAGACAGAGCACCCCAAAGGACAGCCAGGGCACCCCCAGGGACACCTAGGGGACAGCACGGACACCCCCAGGGACACCTAGGGGACAGCAAGAGCAGCCCAGGGACACTAGGGGACAGCAAGGGCCCCACCAGGGACACCTAGGGGACAGCCTGGGCACCCCCAGGATGCCCTGGGCACCCCCAGGAACACCTAGGGGACAGCCAGGGCACTCCCAGGGACACCACTGGGCACTCCCAGGGACACCCAGGGCACCCCCAGGGACACCTAGGGGACAGCCAGGGCACCCTAGGGACAGCCAGGGCACCCCCAGAGACACCGAGGGCACAACCAGGGCACCCTAAGGACAGCCAAGGCACCCCCAGGGACACCTAGGGGACAGGCAGGCACCCCCAGGGACACCTAGGGGATAGCCAGGGTACCCCAAGGGTCACCTAGGGGACAGGCAGGGCACCCCCAGGGAGCGCCAGGGCACCCCCAGGACGCCGCAGGGACACCCAGGACACCCACTGGGACACCAAGGGGACAGCCAGGGTACCCCCAGGGACACCTAGGGGACAGCCAGGGCACGCCAGGGACACCTAGGCACAGCCAGGGCACCCTAGGGAAAGCCAGGGCACCCCCAGGGACACCAGGGCACCCCCAGGGACACCTAGGGGGACAGCCAGAGCACCCAGGGACAGCCAGGGCACCCCCAGGGACACCTAGGGGACAGACAGGGCACCCTAGGGACACCTAGGGGACCCTCCAGGGCACCCCCAGGGACACCAAGGGGACAGCCATGGCACCCCCAGGGACACCTAGGGGACAGGCAGGGCACCCCAGGGACACCCAGGGCACCCCCAGGGACACCTAGGGGACAGACAGGGAACCCCAGTGACACCCTGGGGCCCCCCACCGACACCTAGGGGACAGTCAGGGCACTCCCAGGGACACCCAGGGCACTCCCAGGGACACCAAGGGGAGAGCCAGGGCACACCAAGGGACACCAAAGAGACAGCCAGGGCTCCCCCAGGGACGCCTTGGGGACAGGCAGGGCACCCCAGCGACACCAAGGGGACAGCAAGAGCACCCCAAGGACAGCCAGGGCACCCCCAGGGACACCTAGGGGACAGCCAGGGCACTCCTAGGGACACCCTGGGCACCCCCAGGGACACCTACGGGAAAGCCAGGGAACCCCCAGGGACACCTAGGGGACAGCCAGGGCACCCCAGGGACAGCCAGGGCACCCCCAGGGACACCTAGGGTACAGCCAGGGCACCCCCAGGGACACCAAGGGGACAGCCAGGGCACCCCGAGGGACACGTATGTGACAGCCAGGGCACCCCAGGGACACCTAGGGAGAGCCAGGAACCCCCTGGGACAGCCAGCTCACCCCCTCGGCCCCCTCCACCTCCAGGAGCTATCAAAAGCCTCCTCAGGTTCTTTGATGCCTCAAATGGGCTGCCCAAACCTCCCGAATACCCTTCAAAGCACCCATAGCTGCCCCCCGGACTCCCCCCAGACCCAACACAACCCAAAAACCCCCTCCAAGACAACTCAGGACACCCAGGATCCCCCCAAATCCGTGCCCCCCTCACCCTGAGGTCCCGTTTGAGCCGCTCCACGTTGCGGACTGGCACCAGCTCATCAAGCCCCAAGCACCAACACCTGCGGGACTGGGATGGACTGAGAGCACTGGGAGGGTGACCAGAGAAACCTGGGATGGACGAAGAGTAGACTGGGATGAACTGGGATGAACTGGCAGGCGTGTGGGGGTCCATGGTGGCCACTCGGTGCCTTACTGGTCTATACTGGGATGGGTCGGATGGCCCCAGGGGAGGGGGTGAGGCCACACTGGTCCAGACTGGGAGGGGTGTCACCATGGCGCCGGAGGCGGAGTCGAGGATACGAGCGAGGCAGTGACACCTAGGGGACAGCCAGGGCACCCCCAGGGACACCTAGGGGACAGCCAGGGTACCCCAGGGACACCTAGGAGAAAGCCAGGAAACCCCTTGGAACACCTAGGGGATAGGCAGAGCACTCCCAAGGACACCTAAGGAACAGCCAGGGTACCCCAGGGACACACAGGGCACCCCCAGGGACACCCAGGGCAGCCACAGGGACACCAAGGGGACCTCCAGGGCACCCCCAAGGACGCCCAGGGGACAGGCAGGGCACGCCCAGGGACACCTAGGGGACAGCCAGGGCATCCCCAGGGACACCTAGGGGATAGCCAGGGCACCCTCAGGGACACCTAGGGGACCTCCAGGGCACCCCCAGGGACACTGAGGGCACAGCCTGGGCAGCCCAGGGCAACCCCAGGGACACATAGGGGGCAGCCAGGGAACCCCAGTGACACCCTGGGCACCCCCAGGGACACCAAAAGGACCTCCAGGGCACCCCCAGGGACAGCCAGAACACCCCCAGGGAAATCTAGGGGACAGCTAGGGCACCCCAGGAACAGCCAGGGCACCCCCAGGGACACCTAGGGGACAGCCAGGGCACCTCCAGGGACACGTACGGCACAGCCAGGGCACCATCAGGGACACCCTGGGCACCCCCAGGGACACCAAGGGGACAGCCAGGGCACCCCCAGGGACACCTAGGGGACAGCCAGGGCACCCCAGGGACACCCAGGGCACCCCCAGGGACACCTATGGGACAGCCAGGGCACCCTAGGGACAGCCAGGGCCCCCCCAGAGACACCGAGGGCACATCCAGGGCACCCTAGGGACAGACAGGGCATCCCCAGGGACACCTGGGGGACAGCCAGGGCACCCCCAGGGACAGCCAGGGCACCCCCAGGGCACCCAGGGACAGCCAGGGCACCCACAGGGACACCAAGGAGACAGCCAGGGCACCCCCAGGGACACCTAGGGGACAGACAGGGCACCACCAGGGACATTAAGGGGACCTCCAGGGCACGCCCAGGGACACCTAAAGGAGAGCCAGGCCTCGCCCAGGGACACCTAGGGGACAGCAAGGGCACGCCCAGGGACACCTAGGGATCAGCCAGGGCACCCTAGGGACAGCCAGGGCACCCCCAGGGACACCAGGGCACCCCCAGGGACACCTAGGGGACAGCCAGGGCACCCCAGGTTGACACAGGACACCCCCAGGGATAGCTAGGGGACAGCCAGGGCACCCTAGGGACACCCATGGCACCCCCAGGGACAGCTAGGGGACACCCAGGGCACCCCCAGGGACACCTAGGGGACAGCCAGGGAACCCGAGGGACAGCCAGGGCGCCCCCAGGGACACCTAGGGGACAGCACGGGCACCCCCAGGGACACCTAGGGGACAGCAAGGGCACCCCAGGGACACCTAGGGGACAGCAAGGGCCCCCCCAGGGACACCTAGGGGACAGCCATGGCACCCCAGGGACTTCCAGGGCACCCCCAGGGACACCTAGGGGACAGGCAGGGCATCCCCAGGGACACCCTGGGCACCCCCAGGAACACCTAGGGGACAGCAAGGGCACTCCCAGGGACACCCTGGACACTCGCAGGAAAACCAAGGGCACCCCCAGAGACACCTAGGGGACAGGCAGTGCACCCCCAGGGACACCTAGGGGACAGCCAGGGCACCCCCAGGGACAGCCAGGGCACCCCCAGGGCACCCCAGGGACAGCCAGGGCACCCACAGGACACCAAGGGGACAGCCAGGGTACCCCCAGGGAAACCTAGGGGACAGCCAGGGCACCCCCAGGGACATCTAGGGGACAGACAGGGAACCCCTAGGGACACCTAGGGGACCTCCAAGGCACGCCCAGAGATACCTAAGGGACAGCCAGGGCACGTCCAGGGACACCTCGGGCATAGCCAGGGCACCCCCAGGGACACCTAGGGCACAGCCAGGGCACCCTAGGGACAGCCAGGGCACCCCCAGGGACAGCCAGGGCACCCCCAGGGACACCAACGGGACAGCCAGAGCACCCCAGGGACAGCCAGGGTATCCGAAGGGACACCTAGGGGACAGCAAGGTAACCCCAGTGACACCCTGGGGACCCCCAGCGACACCTAGGGGACAGTCAGGGCTCTCCGAGGGACACCCTGGGCACCACCAGGGACATCTAGAGGACCTCCAGGGCACCCCTAGGGATAGCCAGGGCACCCCCAGGGACACCTAAGGGACAGCCAGGGTACCCCAGGGACACCAAGGGGACAGCCAGGGCACCCCCAGGGACACCTAGGGGACAGCCAGGGCACCCCAGGGACACCCAGGGCACCCCAAGGGACACCAAGCAGACAGCCAGGGCACCCCCAGGGACACCAAGGGGACAGCAAGGGCCGCCCCACAGACACCTAGGGGACAGCTATGGCACCCCAGGGACACCCAGGGCACTCCCAGGGACACCTAGGGGACAGCCAGGGCACCCCCACGGACACCCGGGGCACCCCAAGAACACCTATGGGACAGCCAGGGCACCCCAGGGACACCTAGGGGACAGCCAGGGCACCCCAGGGAAAGCCAGGGCACACCAAGGGACACCTAGGGGACAGCAAAGGCACTCCCAGGGACACCCTGGACACTCCCAGGGACACCCAGGGCACCCCCAGGGACACCTAGGGGACAGCACGGGCACCCCCAGGGACACCTAGGGGACAGCAAGGGCACCCCAGGGACACCTAGGGGACAGCAAGGGCCCCCCCAGGGACACCTAGGGGACAGCCATGGCACCCCAGTGACTTCCAGGGCACCCCCAGGGACACCTAGGGGAGAGGCAGGGCATCCCCAGGGACACCCTAAGCACCCCCAGGAACACCTAGGGGACAGCAAGGGCACTCCCAGGGACACCCTGGACACTCCCAGAAACACCCAGGGCACCCCCAGGGACACCTATGGAACAGCCCTGGCACCCCAGGGACAGCCAGGGCACCCACAGGACACCAAGGGGACAGCCAGGGTACCCCCAGGGACACCTAGGGGACAGCCAGGGCACCCCCAGGGACATCTAGGGGACAGCCAGGGCACGCCCAGGGACACCTCGTGGATAGCCAGGGCACCCCCAGGGACACCGAGGGGACAGCAAGGGCACCCCCAGGGTCACCTAGGGGACAGGCAGGGCACCCCCAGGGACAGCCAGGGCACCCCCAGGACGCCGCAGGAACACCCAGGGCAACCACAGGGACACCAAGGGGACAGCCAGGGTACCCCCAGGGACACCTAGGGGACAGCCAGGGCACCCTAGGGACAGCCAGGGCACCCCCAGGGACACCAGGGCACCCCCAGGGACACCTAGGGGACAGCCAGGGCACCCAAGGGACAGCCAGGGCACCCCCAGTGATACCTAGGGGACAGCCAGGGCACCTTAGGGACACCTAAGGGACGTCCAGGGCACCCCCAGGGACACCAAGGGGACAGCCATGGCACCCCCAGGGACACTAAGGGGAAACCCAGGGCACCCCAGGGACAGCCAGGGCACCCCCAGGGACACCTAGGGGACAGACAGGGCACCCTAGGGACACCTAGGGGACCTCCAGGGCACCCCCAGGGACACCAAGGGGACAGCCATGGCACCCCCAGGGACACCTAGGGGACAGGCAGGGCACCCCAGGGACACCCAGGGCACCCCCAGGGACACCTAGGGGACAGACAGGGAACCCCAGTGACACCCTGGGGCCCCCCACCGACACCTAGGGGACAGTCAGGGCACTCCCAGGGACACCCAGGGCACTCCCAGGGACACCAAGGGGAGAGCCAGGGCACACCAAGGGACACCAAAGAGACAGCCAGGGCTCCCCCAGGGACGCCTTGGGGACAGGCAGGGCACCCCAGCGACACCAAGGGGACAGCAAGAGCACCCCAAGGACAGCCAGGGCACCCCCAGGGACACCTAGGGGACAGCCAGGGCACTCCTAGGGACACCCTGGGCACCCCCAGGGACACCTACGGGAAAGCCAGGGAACCCCCAGGGACACCTAGGGGACAGCCAGGGCACCCCAGGGACAGCCAGGGCACCCCCAGGGACACCTAGGGTACAGCCAGGGCACCCCCAGGGACACCAAGGGGACAGCCAGGGCACCCCGAGGGACACGTATGTGACAGCCAGGGCACCCCAGGGACACCTAGGGAGAGCCAGGAACCCCCTGGGACAGCCAGCTCACCCCCTCGGCCCCCTCCACCTCCAGGAGCTATCAAAAGCCTCCTCAGGTTCTTTGATGCCTCAAATGGGCTGCCCAAACCTCCCGAATACCCTTCAAAGCACCCATAGCTGCCCCCCGGACTCCCCCCAGACCCAACACAACCCAAAAACCCCCTCCAAGACAACTCAGGACACCCAGGATCCCCCCAAATCCGTGCCCCCCTCACCCTGAGGTCCCGTTTGAGCCGCTCCACGTTGCGGACTGGCACCAGCTCATCAAGCCCCAAGCACCAACACCTGCGGGACTGGGATGGACTGAGAGCACTGGGAGGGTGACCAGAGAAACCTGGGATGGACGAAGAGTAGACTGGGATGAACTGGGATGAACTGGCAGGCGTGTGGGGGTCCATGGTGGCCACTCGGTGCCTTACTGGTCTATACTGGGATGGGTCGGATGGCCCCAGGGGAGGGGGTGAGGCCACACTGGTCCAGACTGGGAGGGGTGTCACCATGGCGCCGGAGGCGGAGTCGAGGATACGAGCGAGGCAGTGACACCTAGGGGACAGCCAGGGCACCCCCAGGGACACCTAGGGGACAGCCAGGGTACCCCAGGGACACCTAGGAGAAAGCCAGGAAACCCCTTGGAACACCTAGGGGATAGGCAGAGCACTCCCAAGGACACCTAAGGAACAGCCAGGGTACCCCAGGGACACACAGGGCACCCCCAGGGACACCCAGGGCAGCCACAGGGACACCAAGGGGACCTCCAGGGCACCCCCAAGGACGCCCAGGGGACAGGCAGGGCACGCCCAGGGACACCTAGGGGACAGCCAGGGCATCCCCAGGGACACCTAGGGGATAGCGAGGGCACCCTCAGGGACACCTAGGGGACCTCCAGGGCACCCCCAGGGACACTGAGGGCACAGCCTGGGCAGCCCAGGGCAACCCCAGGGACACATAGGGGGCAGCCAGGGAACCCCAGTGACACCCTGGGCACCCCCAGGGACACCAAAAGGACCTCCAGGGCACCCCCAGGGACAGCCAGAACACCCCCAGGGAAATCTAGGGGACAGCTAGGGCACCCCAGGAACAGCCAGGGCACCCCCAGGGACACCTAGGGGACAGCCAGGGCACCTCCAGGGACACGTACGGCACAGCCAGGGCACCATCAGGGACACCCTGGGCACCCCCAGGGACACCAAGGGGACAGCCAGGGCACCCCCAGGGACACCTAGGGGACAGCCAGGGCACCCCAGGGACACCCAGGGCACCCCCAGGGACACCTATGGGACAGCCAGGGCACCCTAGGGACAGCCAGGGCCCCCCCAGAGACACCGAGGGCACATCCAGGGCACCCTAGGGACAGACAGGGCATCCCCAGGGACACCTGGGGGACAGCCAGGGCACCCCCAGGGACAGCCAGGGCACCCCCAGGGCACCCAGGGACAGCCAGGGCACCCACAGGGACACCAAGGAGACAGCCAGGGCACCCCCAGGGACACCTAGGGGACAGACAGGGCACCACCAGGGACATTAAGGGGACCTCCAGGGCACGCCCAGGGACACCTAAAGGAGAGCCAGGCCTCGCCCAGGGACACCTAGGGGACAGCAAGGGCACGCCCAGGGACACCTAGGGATCAGCCAGGGCACCCTAGGGACAGCCAGGGCACCCCCAGGGACACCAGGGCACCCCCAGGGACACCTAGGGGACAGCCAGGGCACCCCAGGTTGACACAGGACACCCCCAGGGATAGCTAGGGGACAGCCAGGGCACCCTAGGGACACCCATGGCACCCCCAGGGACAGCTAGGGGACACCCAGGGCACCCCCAGGGACACCTAGGGGACAGCCAGGGAACCCGAGGGACAGCCAGGGCGCCCCCAGGGACACCTAGGGGACAGCACGGGCACCCCCAGGGACACCTAGGGGACAGCAAGGGCACCCCAGGGACACCTAGGGGACAGCAAGGGCCCCCCCAGGGACACCTAGGGGACAGCCATGGCACCCCAGGGACTTCCAGGGCACCCCCAGGGACACCTAGGGGACAGGCAGGGCATCCCCAGGGACACCCTGGGCACCCCCAGGAACACCTAGGGGACAGCAAGGGCACTCCCAGGGACACCCTGGACACTCGCAGGAAAACCAAGGGCACCCCCAGAGACACCTAGGGGACAGGCAGTGCACCCCCAGGGACACCTAGGGGACAGCCAGGGCACCCCCAGGGACAGCCAGGGCACCCCCAGGGCACCCCAGGGACAGCCAGGGCACCCACAGGACACCAAGGGGACAGCCAGGGTACCCCCAGGGAAACCTAGGGGACAGCCAGGGCACCCCCAGGGACATCTAGGGGACAGACAGGGAACCCCTAGGGACACCTAGGGGACCTCCAAGGCACGCCCAGAGATACCTAAGGGACAGCCAGGGCACGTCCAGGGACACCTCGGGCATAGCCAGGGCAACCCCAGGGACACCTAGGGCACAGCCAGGGCACCCTAGGGACAGCCAGGGCACCCCCAGGGACAGCCAGGGCACCCCCAGGGACACCAACGGGACAGCCAGAGCACCCCAGGGACAGCCAGGGTATCCGAAGGGACACCTAGGGGACAGCAAGGTAACCCCAGTGACACCCTGGGGACCCCCAGCGACACCTAGGGGACAGTCAGGGCTCTCCGAGGGACACCCTGGGCACCACCAGGGACATCTAGAGGACCTCCAGGGCACCCCTAGGGATAGCCAGGGCACCCCCAGGGACACCTAAGGGACAGCCAGGGTACCCCAGGGACACCAAGGGGACAGCCAGGGCACCCCCAGGGACACCTAGGGGACAGCCAGGGCACCCCAGGGACACCCAGGGCACCCCAAGGGACACCAAGCAGACAGCCAGGGCACCCCCAGGGACACCAAGGGGACAGCAAGGGCCGCCCCACAGACACCTAGGGGACAGCTATGGCACCCCAGGGACACCCAGGGCACTCCCAGGGACACCTAGGGGACAGCCAGGGCACCCCCACGGACACCCGGGGCACCCCAAGAACACCTATGGGACAGCCAGGGCACCCCAGGGACACCTAGGGGACAGCCAGGGCACCCCAGGGAAAGCCAGGGCACACCAAGGGACACCTAGGGGACAGCAAAGGCACTCCCAGGGACACCCTGGACACTCCCAGGGACACCCAGGGCACCCCCAGGGACACCTAGGGGACAGCACGGGCACCCCCAGGGACACCTAGGGGACAGCAAGGGCACCCCAGGGACACCTAGGGGACAGCAAGGGCCCCCCCAGGGACACCTAGGGGACAGCCATGGCACCCCAGTGACTTCCAGGGCACCCCCAGGGACACCTAGGGGAGAGGCAGGGCATCCCCAGGGACACCCTAAGCACCCCCAGGAACACCTAGGGGACAGCAAGGGCACTCCCAGGGACACCCTGGACACTCCCAGAAACACCCAGGGCACCCCCAGGGACACCTATGGAACAGCCCTGGCACCCCAGGGACAGCCAGGGCACCCACAGGACACCAAGGGGACAGCCAGGGTACCCCCAGGGACACCTAGGGGACAGCCAGGGCACCCCCAGGGACATCTAGGGGACAGCCAGGGCACGCCCAGGGACACCTCGGGGATAGCCAGGGCACCCCCAGGGACACCGAGGGGACAGCAAGGGCACCCCCAGGGTCACCTAGGGGACAGGCAGGGCACCCCCAGGGACAGCCAGGGCACCCCCAGGACGCCGCAGGAACACCCAGGGCAACCACAGGGACACCAAGGGGACAGCCAGGGTACCCCCAGGGACACCTAGGGGACAGCCAGGGCACCCTAGGGACAGCCAGGGCACCCCCAGGGACACCAGGGCACCCCCAGGGACACCTAGGGGACAGCCAGGGCACCCAAGGGACAGCCAGGGCACCCCCAGTGATACCTAGGGGACAGCCAGGGCACCTTAGGGACACCTAAGGGACGTCCAGGGCACCCCCAGGGACACCAAGGGGACAGCCATGGCACCCCCAGGGACACTAAGGGGAAACCCAGGGCACCCCAGGGACAGCCAGAGCACCCCCAGGGACACCGAGGGGACACCCAGGGCACCCTAGGGACATCTAGGGGACCTCCAGGGCACCCCCAAGGACACCAAGGGGACAGCCATGGCACCTCCAGGGACACTTAGGGGACATGCAGGGCACCCCAGGGACACCAGGGCACCCCCAGGGACACCTAGGGGACAGCCAGGGAATTCCAGTGACACCCTGGGGACACCCAGCGACACCTAGGGGACAGTCAGGGCACTCCCAGGGACACCCAGGGCACCCCCAGGGACACCTAGGGGACAGTCAGGGCACCGCAGGGGAACCCAGGGCACCCCCAGGGACACCTAGGGGACAGCCAGGGCACCCTAGGGACAGCCAAGGCACCCCCAGGGACACCTAGGGGACAGGCAGAGCACCCCCAGGGACACCTAGGGGAGAGCCAGGGCACTCCAGGGACAGCCAGGGCAAACCCAGGGACACGAAGGGGACACCCAGGGCACCCTAGGGACAGCCAGGGAACCCCCAGGGACAGCCAGGGCACCCCCAGGGCGTCGCAGGGACACCCAGGGCACCCAAAGGGAGACCAAGGGGACAGCCAGGGTACCCATAGGGACACCTAGGGGACAGCCAGGGCACTCCAGGGACAGCCAGGGCACCCCCAGGGACACCTAGGGGACAGACGGGGCACCCCCAGGGACATCTAGGTGACCTCCAGGGCACGCCCAGGGACACCTAAGGGACAGCCAGGGCACGCCCAGGGACACCTTGGGGACAGCCAGGACACCCTCGGGAAAGCCCGCGCACCCCCAGGGACACCTAGGGGACAGCCAGGGCACCCTAGGGACACCCAGGGCACCCCCAGGGACACAAGGGAACCCCCAGGGACACCTAGGGGACAGCCAGGGCACCCCAGGGACAGCCAGGGCACCCCCAGGGACACCTAGGGGATTGCCAGGGAACCCTAGGGACAGCCAGGGCACCCCCTGGGCACCCCAGGGACGGTCAGGGCACTCTCAGGGACACCTAGGGGACAGCCAGGGCACCCCAGGGACAGAAAGGGCACCTCCAGGGACACCTAGGGAACAGGCAGGGCACCCACAGGGACACCTAGGGGACAACCAGGGAACCCCCAGGGACACCTAGGGGTCAGGCAGGGCACCCCAGGGACACCCAGGGCACCCCCAGGGACACCTAGGGGACAGCCAGGGAACCCCAGTGATTCCAGGGGACCCCAAGCGACACCTAGAGGACAGTCAGGGCACTCCCAGGGACACCCTGGGCAACCCAAGGGACATCTAGAGGACGTCCAGGGCACCCCCAGGGACAGCCAGGGCACCCCCAGGGACACCAAGGGGACAGCCAGGGCACCCCAGGGACACCCAGGGAACCCCCAGGGACACCTAGGGGACAGCCAGGGCACCGCGAGGAGAGCCAGGGCACCCCCAAGGACACCTAAGGGACAGCCACGGTACCCCAGGGTCACCAAGGAGACAGCCAGGGTACCCCCAGGGACACCAAGGGGACAGCCAGGGCACCCCAGGGACAGCCAGGGCACCCCCAGGGACACCAATGAGACAGCCAGGGCACCCCAGGGACACCAATGAGACAGCCAGGGCACCCCAGGGACAGCCAGGGCTCCCCCAGGGACAACTAGGGGACAGGAAGGGCACCCCCAGGGACAGCCAGGGCACCCCCAGGGCGCCCCAGGGACACCCCGGGCACCCCCAGGGACACCAAGGGGACCTCCAGGGCACGCCCAAGGACACCTATGGGACAGCCAGGGCAGCCCCAGGGACATCCAGGGCACCCCCAGGGCACCCCAGGGACACCCAGGGCACCCTCAGGGACACGTAGGGGACAGGCAGGACACCCCCAGGGACAGCCAGGGAACCCCCGGGGATGCCTAGAGGACAGCCAGGGCACCCCCAGGGACCCCTAGGGGACAGCCAGGGCACCCTAGGGACAGCCAGGGCTCCCCCAGGGACACCTAGGGGACAGGCAGGGCACCCCCAGGGACACCAAGGGGACAGCCAGAGCACCCCAGGGACAGCCAGGGCAACCCCAGGGACACCTAGGGGACAGCCAGGGCACCCCCGGGACACCCAGGGCACCCCCAGGGACACCTAGGGGACAGCCAGGGCACCCTACGGACAGCCAGGGCACCCCCAGAGACACCGAGGGCACATCCAGGGCACCCCCAGGGACAGCCAGGGCATCCCCAGGGACACCTAGGGCACAGCCAGGGCACCCCCAGGGACACCTAGGGGACAGGCAGGGCACCCACAGGGAACGACAGGGCACCCCAGGGACAGCCAGGGCACTTCCAGGGCGCCCTAGGGACCCCCAGGGCACCCACAGGAACACCAAGCGGACAGCCAGGGTACCCCCAGGGACACCTAGGGCACAGCCAGGGCACTGCAGGGACAGCCAGGGCACCCCCAGGGACACCTAGGGGACAGCCAGGGAACCCCAGTGACACCCAGGGGACCCCCAGCGACCCCTAGGGGACAGTCAGGGCACAGCAGGGGAACCCAGGGCACCCCCAGGGACACCTAGGGGACAGCCAGGGCACTCCAGGGACAGCTAGGGCAACCCCAGGGACACGAAGGGGACAGCCAGGGCACCCTAGGGACAGACAGGGAACCCCCAGGGACTGTCAGGGCACCCCAAGGGCGTCGCAGGGACACCCAGGGCACCCACAGGGACACCTAGGGGACAGCCAGGGCACTCCAGGGACAGCCAGGGCACCCCCAGGGACACCTAAGGGACAGCCAGGGCACGCCCAAGGACACCTTGGGGACAGCCAGGACAGCCTCGGGAAAGCCCGGGCACCCCCAGGGACACCTAAGGACAGCCAGGGCACCCTAGGGACACCCAGGGCACCCCCAGGGACACAAGGGCACCCCCAGGGACACCTAGGGGACAGCCAGGGCACCCCAGGGACAGCCAGGGCACCCCCAGGGACACCTAGGGGACAGCCAGGGAACCCCAGTGATACCAGGGGACCCCAAGCGACACCTAGAGGACAGTCAGGGCACTCCCAGGGACACCCTGGGCAACCCCAGGGACATCTAGAGGACGTCCAGGGCACCCCCAGGGACACCTAGGGGACAGCCAGGGCACCGCGAGGAGAGCCAGGGCACCCCCAAGGACACCTAAGGGACAGCCACGGTACCCCAGGGACACCAAGGGGACAGCCAGGGTACACCCAGGGACACCAAGGGGACAGCCAGGGCACCCCAGGGACAGCCAGGGCACCCCCAGGGACACCAAGGACACAGCCAGGGCACCCTAGGGACACCTAGGTGACAGCCACGGCACCCCAGGGACAGCCAGGGCTCCCCCAGGGACAACTAGGGGACAGGCAGGGCACCCCCAAGGACAGCCAGGGCACCCCCAGGGCGCCCCAGGGACACCCCGGGCACCCCCAGGGACACCAAGGGGACCTCCAGGGCACCCCCAAGGTCACCTATGGGACAGCCAGGGCAGCCCCAGGGACAGCCAGGGCACCCCCAGGGCACCCCAGGGACACCCAGGGCACCCTCAGGGACACGTAGGGGACAGGCAGGACACCCCCAGGGACAGCCAGGGAACCCCCGGGGATGCCTAGAGGACAGCCAGGGCACCCCCAGGGACCCCTAGGGGACAGCCAGGGCACCCTAGGGACAGCCAAAGCTCCCCCAGGGACACCTAGGGGACAGGCAGGGCACCCCCAGGGACACCAAGGGGACAGCCAGAGCACCCCAGGGACAGCCAGGGCAACCCCAGGGACACCTAGGGGACAGCCAGGGCACCCCCGGGACACCCAGGGCACCCCCAGGGACACCTAGGGGACAGCCAGGGCACCCTACGGACAGCCAGGGCACCCCCAGAGACACCGAGGGCACATCCAGGGCACCCCCAGGGACAGCCAGGGCATCCCCAGGGCACTCCAGGGACAGCCAGGGCACCCCCAGGGCCACCTAGGGCACAGCCAGGGCACCCCCAGGGACACCTAGGGGACAGGCAGGGCACCCACAGGGACAGCCAGGGCACCCCAGGGACAGCCAGGGCACGCCCAGAGCGCCCTAGGGACCCCCAGGGCACCCACAGGAACACCAAGCGGACAGCCAGGGTACCCCCAGGGACACCTAGGGCACAGCCACGGCACTGCAGGGACAGCCAGGGCACCCCCAGGGACACCTAGGGGACAGCCAGGGAACCCCAGTGACACCCAGGGAACCCCCAGCGACCCCTAGGGGACAGTCAGGGCACAGCAGGGGAACCCAGGGCACACCCAGGGACACCTAGGGGACAGCCAGGGCACTCCAGGGACAGCCAGGGCAACCCCAGGGATACGAAGGGGACAGCCAGGGCACCCTAGTGACAGACAGGGAACCCCCAGGGACACCTAAGGGACAGCCAGGGCACGCCCATGGACACCTTGGGGACAGCCAGGACACCCTCGGGAAAGCCCGGGCACCCCCAGGGACACCTAAGGGACAGCCAGGGCACCCCCAGGGACACAAGGGCACCCCCAGGGACACCTAAGGGACACCCAGGGCACCCCCAGGGACACAAGGGCACCCCCAGGGACACCTAGGGGACAGCCAGGGCACCCCAGGGACAGCCAGGGCAACCCCAGGGACACCTAGGGGATTGCCAGGGAACCCTAGGGACAGCCAGGGCACCCCCTGGGCACCCCAGGGACGGTCAGGGCACTCTCAGGGACACCTAGGGGACAGCCAGGGCACCCCAGGGACAGAAAGGGGACAACCAGAGAACACCCAGGGACACCTAGGGGTCAGGCAGGGCACCCCAGGGACACCCAGGGGACAGCCAGGGAACCCCAGTGATACCAGGGGACCCCAAGCGACACCTAGAGGACAGTCAGGGCACTCCCAGGGACACCAAGGGGACAGCCAGGGCACCCCAGGGACAGCCAGGGCACCCCCAGGAACACCTAGGGGACAGCCAGGGCAACGCGAGGAGAGCCAGGGCACCCTCAAGGACACCTAAGGGACAGCCACGGTACCCCAGGGACACCAAGGGGACAGCCAGGGCACCCCCAGCGACACCAAGGGGACAGCCAGGGCACCCCAGGGACAGCCAGGGCACCCCCAGGGACACCAAAGAGGAAAGCCAGGGCACACCAGGGACCCCTAGGGGACAGCCAGGGCACCCCAGGGACAGCCAGGGCTCCCCCAGAAACAACTAGGGGACAGGAAGGGCACCCCCAGGGACAGCCAGGGCACCCGCAGGGCGCCCCAGGGACACCCCGGGCACCCCCAGGGACACCTAGGGGACCTCCCGGGCACCCCCAAGGACACCTATGGGACAGCCATGGCAGCCCCAGGGACAGCCAGGACACACCCAGGGCACCCCAGGGACACCCAGGGCACCCTCAGGGACACGTAGGGGACAGGCAGGACACCCCCAGGGAAAGCCAAGGAACCCCCAGGGACGCCTAGAGGACAGCCAGGGCACCCCCAGGGACCCCTAGGGGACAGCCAGGGCACCCCAGGGACAGCCAGGGCAACCCCAGGGACAACTAGGGGACAGCCAGGGCACCCTAGGGGCAGCCAGGGCACCCCCAGAGACACCGAGGGCACATCCAGGGCACCCTAGGGATAGCCAGGGCAGCCCCAGGGACAACTAGGGGACAGGCAGGGCACCCCCAGGGACACCCAGGGCACCCACAGGGACACCAATGGGACAGCCAGAGTACCCCCAGGGACACCTAGGGGACAGCCAGGGCACCCCCAGAGACAGCCAGGGCACCCCCAGGGCACCCCAGGGACAGCCAGGGAACCCCAGGGACATTTAGGGCACAGCCAGGGCACCCTAGGGACAGCCAGGGCACCCCCAGGGCACTCCAGGGACAGCCAGGGCACCCCCAGGGACACCTAGGGCACAGCCAGGGCACCCCCAGGGACACCTAGGGGACAGGCAGGGCACCCACAGGGACAGCCAGGGCTCCCCCAGGGACAGCCAGAGCACCCCCAGGGCGCCCTAGGGACACCCAGGGCACCCACAGGAACACCAAGCGGACAGCCAGGGTACCCCCAGGGACACCTAGGGCACAGCCACGGCACTGCAGGGACAACCAGGGCACCCCCAGGGACACCTAGGGGACAGCCAGGGAACCACAGTGACACCCAGGGGACCCCCAGCGACCCCTAGGGGACAGTCAGGGCACAGCAGGGGAACCCAGGGCACACCCAGGGACACCTAGGGGACAGCCAGGGCACTCCAGGGACAGCCAGGGCAACCCCAGGGATACGAAGGGGACAGCCAGGGCACCCTAGTGACAGACAGGGAACCCCCATGGACACCTAAGGGACAGCCAGGGCACGCCCATGGACACCTTGGGGACAGCCAGGACACCCTCGGGAAAGCCCGGGCACCCCCAGGGACACCTAAGGGACAGCCAGGGCACCCCCAGGGACACAAGGGCACCCCCAGGGACACCTAAGGGACACCCAGGGCACCCCCAGGGACACAAGGGCACCCCCAGGGACACCTAGGGGACAGCCAGGGCACCCCAGGGACAGCCAGGGCAACCCCAGGGACACCTAGGGGATTGCCAGGGAACCCTAGGGACAGCCAGGGCGCCCCCTGGGCACCCCAGGGACGGTCAGGGCACTCTCAGGGACACCTAGGGGACAGCCAGGGCACCCCAGGGACAGAAAGGGGACAACCAGGGAACACCCAGGGACACCTAGGGGTCAGGCAGGGCACCCCAGGGACACCCAGGGGACAGCCAGGGAACCCCAGTGATACCAGGGGACCCCAAGCGACACCTAGAGGACAGTCAGGGCACTCCCAGGGACACCAAGGGGACAGCCAGGGCACCCCAGGGACAGCCAGGGCACCCCCAGGAACACCTAGGGGACAGCCAGGGCAACGCGAGGAGAGCCAGGGCACCCTCAAGGACACCTAAGGGACAGCCACGGTACCCCAGGGACACCAAGGGGACAGCCAGGGCACCCCCAGCGACACCAAGGGGACAGCCAGGGCACCCCAGGGACAGCCAGGGCACCCCCAGGGACACCAAAGAGGAAAGCCAGGGCACACCAGGGACCCCTAGGGGACAGCCAGGGCACCCCAGGGACAGCCAGGGCACCCCCAGGGCGCCCCAGGGACACCCCGGGCACCCCCAGGGACACCTAGGGGACCTCCCGGGCACCCCCAAGGACACCTATGGGACAGCCATGGCAGCCCCAGGGACAGCCAGGACACACCCAGGGCACCCCAGGGACACCCAGGGCACCCTCAGGGACACGTAGGGGACAGGCAGGACACCCCCAGGGAAAGCCAAGGAACCCCCAGGGACGCCTAGAGGACAGCCAGGGCACCCCCAGGGACCCCTAGGGGACAGCCAGGGCACCCTAGGGACAGCCAGGGCTCCCCCTGTGACACCTAGGGGACAGGCAGGGCACCCCCAGGGACACCAAGGGGACAGCCAGAGCACCCCAGGGACAGCCAGGGGACAGGCAGGGCACCCCAAGGACAGCTAGGGGACCTCAAGGGCACTCCAGGGACAGACAGGGCACCCCAGGGACAACTAGGGGACAGCCAGGGCACCCTAGGGGCAGCCAGGGCACCCCCAGAGACACCGAGGGCACATCCAGGGCATCCTAGGGATAGCCAGGGCAGCCCCGGGGACAACTAGGGGACAGGCAGGGCACCCCCAGGGACACCCAGGGCACCCACACGGACACCAATGGGACAGCCAGAGTACCCCCAGGGACACCTAGGGGAAAGCCAGGGCACCCCCAGAGACAGCCAGGGCACCCCCAGGGCACCCCAGGGACAGCCAGGGAACCCCAGGGACACTTAGGGCACAGCCAGGGCACCCTAGGGACAGCCAGGGCACCCCCAGGGCACTCCAGGGACAGCCAGGGCACCCCCAGGGACACCTAGGGCACAGCCAGGGCACCCCCAGGGACACCTAGGGGACAGGCAGGGCACCCACAGGGACAGCCAGGGCTCCCCCAGGGACAGCCAGAGCACCCCCAGGGCGCCCTAGGGACACCCAGGGCACCCACAGGAACACCAAGCGGACAAACAGGGTACCCCCAGGGACACCTAGGGCACAGCCAGGGCAGTGCAGGGACAGCCAGGGCACCCCCAGGGACGCCTAGGGGACAGCCAGGGAACCCCAGTGACACCCAGGGGACCCACAGCGACACCTAGGGGACAGTCAGGGCACTCCCAGGGACACCCAGGGCACCCCCAGGGACACCTAGGGGACAGCCGGGACACCCCAGGGACACCCAGGGCACCCCCAGGGACACCTAGGGGACAGTCAGGGCACTGCAGGGGAACGCAGGGCACCCCCAGGGACACCTAGGGGACAGCCAGGGCACCCTAGGGACAGCCAAGGCACCCCCAGGGACACCTAGGAGACAGGCAGAGCACCCCCAGGGACACCTAGGGGACAGCCAGGGCACTCCAGGGACAGCCAGGGCAACCCCAGGGACACGAAGGGGACAACCGGGGCACCCTAGGGACAGCCAGGGAACCCCCAGGGACAGCCAGGGCACCCCCAGGGCGTCGCAGGGACACCCAGGGCACCCAAAGGGAGACCAAGGGGACAGCCAGGGTACCCACAGGGACACCTAGGGGACAGCCAGGGCACTCCAGGGACAGCCAGGGCACCCCCAGGGACACCTAGGGGACAGACAAGGCACCCCCAGGGACATCTAGGTGACCTCCAGGGCACGCCCAGGGACACCTAAGGGACAGCCAGGGCACGCCCAGGGACACCTTGGGGACAGCCAGGACACCCTCGGGAAAGCCCGGGCACCCCCAGGGACACCTAGGGGATAGCCAGGGCACCCTAGGGACACCCAGGGCAACCCCAGGGACACAAGGGCACCCCCAGGGACACCTAGGGGACAGCCAGGGCACCCCAGGGACAGCCAGGGCATTCCCAGGGACACCTAGGGGATTGCCAGGGAACCCTAGGGACAGCCAGGGCACCCCCTGGGCACCCCAGGGACGGTCAGGGCACTCTCAGGGACACCTAGGGGACAGCCAGGGCACCCCAGGGACAGAAAGGGCACCTCCAGGGACACCTAGGGAACAGGCAGGGCACCCCCAGGGACACCTAGGGGACAACCAGGGAACCCCCAGGGACACCTAGGGGTCAGGCAGGGCACCCCAGGGACACCCAGGGCACACCCAAGGACACCTAGGGGACAGCCAGGGAACCCCAGTGATACCAGGGGACCCCAAGCGACACCTAGAGGACAGTCAGGGCACTCCCAGGGACACCCTGGGCAACCCCAGGGACATCTAGAGGACGTCCAGGGCACCCCCAGGGACAGCCAGGGCACCCCCAGGGACACCAAGGGGACAGCCAGGGCACCCCAGGGACAGCCAGGGCACCCCCAGAGACACCTAGGGGACAGCCAGGGCACCGCGAGGAGAGCCAGGGCACCCCCAAGGACACCTAAGGGACAGCCACGGTACCCCAGGGACACCAAGGGGACAGCCAGGGTACCCCCACGGACACCAAGGGGACAGCCAGGGCACCCCAGGGACAGCCAGGGCACCCCCAGGGACACCGAGGAGACAGCCAGGGCACCCCTGGCACACCTAGGGGACAGCCAGGGCACCCCAGGGACAGCCAGGGCTCCCCCAGGGACAACTAGGGGACAGGAAGGGCACCCCCAGGGACAGCCAGGGCACCCCCAGGGCGCCCCAGGGACACCCCGGGCACCCCCAGGGACACCAAGGGGACCTCCAGGGCACCCCCAAGGACACCTATGGGACAGCCAGGGCAGCCCCAGGGACAGCCAGGGCACCCCCAGGGCGCCCCAGGGACACCCAGGGCACCCTCAGGGACACGTAGGGGACAGGCAGGACACCCCCAGGGACAGCCAGGGAACCCCCGGGGATGCCTAGAGGACAGCCAGGGCACCCCCAGGGACCCCTAGGGGACAGCCAGGGCACCCCCAGGGACACCAAGGGGACAGCCAGAGCACCCCAGGGACAGCCAGGGCAACCCCAGGGTCACCTAGGGGACAGCCAGGGCACCCCCGGGACACCCAGGGCACCCCCAGGGACACCTAAGGGACAGCCAAGGTACCCCCAGGGACACCTAGGGCACAGCCAGGGCACCCCCAGGGACACCTAGGGGAAAGGCAGGGCACCCACAGGGACAGCCAGGGCTCCCCCAGGGACAGCCAGGGCACCCCCAGGGCGCCCACAGGAACACCAAGCGGACAGCCAGGGTACCCCCAGGGACACCTAGGGCACAGCCAGGCACTGCAGGGACAGCCAGGGCACCCCCAGGGACACCTAGGGGACAGCCAGGGAACCCCAGTGACACCCAGGGGACCCCCAGCGACCCCTAGGGGACAGTCAGGGCACAGCAGGGGAACCCAGGGCACCCCCAGGGACACCTAGGGGACAGCCAGGGCACCCTAGGGACAGCCAAGGCACCCCAGGGACACCTAGGGGACAGGTAGAGCACCCCCAGGGACACCTAGGGGACAGCCAGGGCACTCCAGGGACAGCCAGGGCAACCCCAGGGACACGAAGGGGACAGCCAGGGCACCCTAGGGACAGACAGAGAACCCCCAGGGACTGTCAGGGCACCCCAAGGGCGTCGCAGGGACACCCAGGGCACCCACAGGGACACCTAGGTGACAGCCAGGGCACGCCCAGGGACACCTTGGGGACAGCCAGGACACCCTCGGGAAAGCCCGGGCACTCCCAGGGACACCTAAGGGACAGCCAGGGCACCCTAGGGACACCCAGGGCACCCCCAGGGACACAAGGGCACCCTCAGGGACACCTAGGGGACAGCCAGGGCACCCCAGGGAGAGCCAGGGCACCCCCGGGACACCTAGGGGATTGCCAGGGAACCCTTGGGACAGCCAGGGCACCCCCTGGGCACCCCAGGGACGGTCAGGGCACTCTCAGGGACACCTAGGGGACAGCCAGGGCACCCCAGGGACAGAAAGGGCACCTCCAGGGACATCTAGGGAACAGGTAGGGCACCCCCAGGGACACCTAGGGGACAACCAGGGCACCCCCAGGGACACCTAGGGGACAGCCAGCGCACCCCCAGGGACACCTAGGGGACGACCAGGGAACACCCAGGGACACCTAGGGGTCAGGCAGGGCACCCCAGGGACAGGCAGGGCACCCCCAGGGACACCTAGGGGACAGCCAGGGAACCCCAGTGATACCAGGGGACCCCAAGCGACACCTAGAGGACAGTCAGGGCACTCCCAGGGACACCAAGGGGACAGCCAGGGCACCCCAGGGACAGCCAGGGCACCCCCAGGGACACCTAGGGGACAGCCAGGGCACCGCGAGGAGAGCCAGGGCACCCCCAAGGACACCTAAGGGACAGCCACGGTACCCCAGGGACACCAAGGGGACAGCCAGGGCACCCCCAGCGACACCAAGGGGACAGCCAGGGCACCACAGGGACAGCCAGGGCACCCCCAGGGACACCAAGGAGACAGCCAGGGCACCCCAGGGACACCTAGGGGACAGCCAGGGCACCCCAGGGACAGCCAGGGCTCCCCCAGGGACAACTAGGGGACAGGAAGGGCACCCCCAGGGACAGCCAGGGCACCCCCAGGGCGCCCCAGGGACACCCCGGGCACCCCCAGGGACACCTAGGGGACCTCCAGGGCACCCCCAAGGACACCTATGGGACAGCCAGGGCAGCCCCAGGGACAGCCAGGGCACCCCCAGGGCGCCCTAGGGACACCCAGGGCACCCACAGGAACACCAAGCGGACAAACAGGGTACCCCCAGGGACACCTAGGGCACAGCCAGGGCACTGCAGGGACAGCCAGGGCACCCCCAGGGACACCTAGGGGACAGCCAGGGAACCCCAGTGACACCCAGGGGACCCCCAGCGACACCTAGGGGACAGTCAGGACACTCCCAGGGACACCCAGGGCACCCCCAGGGACACCTAGGGGACAGCCGGGGCACCCCAGGGACACCCAGGGCACCTCCAGGGACACCTAGGGGACAGTCAGGGCACCGCAGGGGAACGCAGGGCACCCCCAGGGACACCTAGGGGACAGCCAGGGCACCCTAGGGACAGCCAAGGCACTCCCAGGGACACCTAGGAGACAGGCAGAGCACCCCCAGGGACACCTAGGGGACAGCCAGGGCACTCCAGGGACAGCCAGGGCAACCCCAGGGACACGAATGGGACAACCGGGGCACCCTAGGGACAGCCAGGGAACCCCCAGGGACAGCCAGGGCACCCCCAAGGCGTCGCAGGGACACCCAGGGCACCCAAAGGGAGACCAAGGGGACAGCCAGGGTACCCACAGGGACACCTAGGGGACAGCCAGGGCACTCCAGGGACAGCCAGGGCACCCCCAGGGACACCTAGGGGACAGACAGGGCACCCCCAGGGACATCTAGGTGACCTCCAGGGCACGCCCAGGGACACCTAAGGGACAGCCAGGGCACGCCCAGGGACACCTTGGGGACAGCCAGGACACCCTCGGGAAAGCCCGGGCACCCCCAGGGACACCTAGGGGACAGCCAGGGCACCCTAGGGACACCCAGGGCACCCCCAGGGACACAAGGGCACCCCGAGGGACACCTAGGGGACAGCCAGGGCACCCCAGGGACAGCCAGGGCACCCCCAGGGACACCTAGGGGATTGCCAGGGAACCCTAGGGACAGCCAGGGCACCCCCTGGGCGCCCCAGGGACGGTCACGGCACTCTCAGGGACACCTTGGGGACAGCCAGGGCACCCCAGGGACAGAAAGGGCACCTCCAGGGACACCTAGGGGACAACCAGGGAACACCCAGGGACACCTAGGGGAAAAAGCAGGGAACCCCCAGGGACACCTAGGGGTCAGGCTGGGAACCCCAGTGATACCAGGGGACCCCAAGCGACACCTAGAGGACAGTCAGGGCACTCCCAGGGACACCCTGGGTAACCCCAGGGACATCTAGAGGACGTCCAGGGCACCCCCAGGGACAGCCAGGGCACCCGCAGGGACACCAAGGGGACAGCCAGGGCACCCCAGGGACAGCCAGGGCACCCCCAGGGACACCTAGGGGACAGCCAGGGCACCGCGAAGGGAGCCAGGGCACCCCCAAGGACACCTAAGGGACAGCCACGGTACCCCAGGGACACCAAGGGGACAACCAGGGTACCCCCAGGGACACCTAGGGGACAGCCAGGGAACCCCAGAGACACCCAGGGGACCCCAAGCGACACCTAGGGGACAGCCGGGGCACCCCAGGGACACCCAGGGCACCCCCAGGGACACCTAGGGGACAGTCAGGGCACCGCAGGGGAACCCAGGGCACCCCCAGGGACACCTAGGGGACAGCCAGGGCACCCTAGGGACAGCCAAGGCACCCCCAGGGACACCTAGGGGACAGGCAGAGCACCCCCAGGGACACCTAGGGGAGAGCCAGGGCACTCCAGGGACAGCCAGGGCAACCCCAGGGACACGAAGGGGACACCCAGGGCACCCTAGGGACAGCCAGGGAACCCCCAGGGACAGCCAGGGCACCCCCAGAGCGTCGAAGGGACACCCAGGGCACCCAAAGGGAGACCAAGGGGACAGCCAGGGTACCCACAGGGACACCTAGGGGACAGCCAGGGCACTCCAGGGACAGCCAGGGCACCCCCAGGGACACCTAGGGGACAGACAGGACACCCCCAGGGACATCTAGGTGACCTCCAGGGCACGCCCAGGGACACCTAAGGGACAGCCAGGGCACGCCAAGGAACACCTTGGGGACAGCCAGGACACCCTAGGGAAAGCCCGGGCACCCCCAGGGACACCTAGGGGACAGCCAGGGCACCCTAGGGACACCCAGGGCACCCCCAGGGACACAAGGGCACCCCCAGGGACACCTAGGGGACAGCCAGGGCACCCCAGGGACAGCCAGGGCACCCCCAGTAACACCTAGGGGATTGCCAGGGAACCCTAGGGACAGCCAGGGCACCCCCTGGGCACCCCAGGGACGGTCAGGGCACTCTCAGGGACAGAAAGGGCACCTCCAGGGACACCTAGGGAACAGGCAGGGCACCCCCAGGGACACCTAGGGAACAGGCAGGGCACCCCCAGGGACACTTAGGGGACAACCAGGGAACCCCCAGGGACACCTAGGGGTCAGGCAGGGCACCCCAGGGACACCCAGGGCACCCCCAGGGACACCTAGGGGACAGCCAGGGGACCCCAGTGATACCAGGGGACCCCAAGCGACACCTAGAGGACAGTCAGGGCACTCCCAGGGACACCCTGGGCAACCCCAGGGACATCTAGAGGACGTCCAGGGCACCCCCAGGGACAGCCAGGGCACCCCCAGGGACACCAAGGGGACAGCCAGGGCACCCCAGGGACAGCCAGGGCACCCCCAGAGACACCTAGGGGACAGCCAGGGCACCGCGAGGAGAGCCAGGGCACCCCCAAGGACACCTAAGGGACAGCCACGGTACCCCAGGGACACCAAGGGGACAGCCAGGGTACCCCCAGGGACACCAAGGGGACAGCCAGGGCACCCCAGGGACAGCCAGGGCACCCCCAGGGACACCGAGGAGACAGCCAGGGCACCCCTGGGACACCTAGGGGACAGCCAGGGCACCCCAGGGACAGCCATGGCTCCCCCAGGGACAACTAGGGGACAGGAAGGGCACCCCCAGGGACAGCCAGGGCACCCCCAGGGCGCCCCAGGGACACCCCGGGTACCCCCAGGGACACCAAGGGGACCTCCAGAGCACCCCCAAGGACACCTATGGGACAGTCAGGGCAGCCCCAGGGACAGCCAGGGCACCCCCAGGGCACCCCAGGGACACCCAGGGCACCCTCAGGGACACGTAGGGGACAGGCAGGACACCCCCAGGGACAGCCAGGGAACCCCCGGGGATGCCTAGAGGACAGCCAGGGCACCCCCAGGGACCCCTAGGGGACAGCCAGGGCACCCTAGGGACAGCCAGGACACCCCCAGGGACACCTAGGGGACAGGCAGGGCACCCCCAGGGACACCAAGGGGACAGCCAGAGCACCCCAGGGACAGCCAGGGCAACCCCAGGGACACCTAGGGGACAGCCAGGGCACCCCCGGGACACCCAGGGCACCCCCAGGGACACCTAGGGGACAGCCAGGGCACCCTAGGGACAGCCAGGGCACCCCCAGAGACACCGAGGGCACATCCAGGGCACCCTAGGGATAGCCAGGGCAGCCCCAGGGACAACTAGGGGACAGGCAGGGCACCCCCAGGGACACCCAGGGCACCCACAGGGACAGCCAGGGCACCCCCAGGGCGCCCTAGGGACCCCCAGGGCACCCACAGGAACACCAAGCGGACAGCCAGGGTACCCCCAGGGACACCTAGGGCACAGCCAGGGCACTGCAGGGACAGCCAGGGCACCCCCAGGGACACCTAGGGGACAGCCAGGGAACCCCAGTGACACCCAGGGGACCCCCAGCGACCCCTAGGGGACAGTCAGGGCACAGCAGGGGAACCCAGGGAACCCCCAGGGACACCTAGGGGACAGCCAGGGCACCCTAGGGACAGCCAAGGCACCCCAGGGACACCTAGGGGACAGGCAGAGCACCCCCAGGGACACCTAGGGGACAGCAAGGGCACTCCAGGGACACGAAGGGGACAGCCTAGGCACCCTAGGGACAGACAGGGAACCCCCAGGGACAGTCAGGGCACCCCAAGGGCGTCGCAGGGACACCCAGGGCACCCACAGGGACACCTAGGGGACAGCCAGGGCACGCCCAGGGACACCTTGGGGACAGCCAGGACACCCTCGGGAAAGCCCGGGCACTCCCAGGGACACCTAAGGGACAGCCAGGGCACCCTAGGGACACCCAGGGCACCCCCAGGGACACAAGGGCACCCCCAGGGACACCTAGGGGACAGCCAGGGCACCCCAGGGACACCAAGGGGACAGCCAGGGCACCCCAGGGACAGCCAGGGCACCCCCAGGGACACCTAGGGGACAGCCAGGGCACCGCGAGGAGAGCCAGGGCACCCCCAAGGACACCTAAGGGACAGCCACGGTACCCCAGGGACACCAAGGGGACAGCCAGGGTACCCCCAGGGACACCAAGGGGACAGCCAGGGCACCCCAGGGACAGCCAGGGCACCCCCAGGGACACCAAGGAGACAGCCAGGGCGCCCCAGGGACACCCCGAGCACCCCCAGGGACACCTAGGGGACAGCCAGGGAACCCCAGTAATACCAGGGGACCCCAAGTGACACCTAGAGGACAGTCAGGGCACTCCCAGGGACACCAAGGGGACAGCCAGGGCACCCCAAGGACAGCCAGGGCACCCACAGGGACACTGACGGGACAGCCAGGGAACCCCAGGGACACCAAGGGCACAGCCAGGGCATTCTTGGGACAGACAGGGCACCCCCAGGGACACCTAGGGGACAGACCGAGCACCCCCAGGGACACCAAGGGGACAGCCAGGGCACTCCAGGGACAACCAGGGCACCCCCAGGAACACCTAGGGGACAGCCAAGGCAGCCCCAGGGACAGCCAGGGCATCCGCAGAGCACCTCAGGGACACCCAGGGCACTCCCAGGGACACGTAGAGGACATTTAGGGCACCCCAAGGACAGCCAGGGCACCCCGAGGGACACCTAGGGCACAGCCAGGGCACCCCCAGGGACACCCCGGGGACAGGCAGGGTACCCCCAGGGACACCTAGGGGACAGCCACGGTACTCCCGGGACAGCCAGGGCACCCCAGCGCACCCCCAGGGACACCTAGGGGACAGTCAGGGCACTCCCAGGGACACCCAGGGCACCCCCAGGGACACCTAGGGGACAGCCGGGGCACCCCAGGGACACCCAGGGCACCTCCAGGGACACCTAGGGGACAGTCAGGGCACCGCAGGGGAACGCAGGGCCCCCCCAGGGACACCTAGGGGACAGCCAGGGCACGCTAGGGACAGCCAGGGCACCCCCAGGGACACCTAGGAGACAGGCAGAGCACCCCCAGGGACACCTAGGGGACAGCCAGGGCACTCCAGGGACAGCCAGGGCAACCCCAGGGACACGAAGGGGACAACCGGGGCACCCTAGGGACAGCCAGGGAACCCCCAGGGACAGCCAGGGCACCCCCAAAGCGTCGCAGGGACACCCAGGGCACCCAAAGAGAGACCAAAGGGACAGCCAGGGTACCCACAGGGACACCTAGGGGACAGCCAGGGCACTCCAGGGACAGCCAGGGCACCCCCAGGGACACCTAGGGGACAGACAGGGCACCCCCAGGGACATCTAGGTGACCTCCAGGGCACGCCCAGGGACACCTAAGGGACAGCCAGGGCACGCCCAGGGACACCTTGGGGACAGCCAGGACACCCTCGGGAAAGCCCGGGCACCCCCAGGGACACCTAGGGGACAGCCAGGGCACCCTAGGGACACCCAGGGCACCCCCAGGGACACAAGGGCACCCCCAGGGACACCTAGGGGACAGGCAGGGCACCCCAGGGACAGCCAGGGCACCCCCAGGGACACCTAGGGGAATGCCAGGGAACCCTAGGGACAGCCAGGGCACCCCCTGGGCACCCCAGGGACGGTCACGGCACTCTCAGGGACACCTAGGGGACAGCCAGGGCACCCCAGGGACAGAAAGGGCACCTCCAGGGACACCTAGGGGACAACCAGGGAACCCCCAGGGACACCTAGGGGACAACCAGGGAACCCCCAGGGACACCTAGGGGTCAGGCAGGGAACCCCAGTGATACCAGGGGACCCCAAGCGACACCTAGAGGACAGTCAGGGCACTCTCTGTGACACCCTGGGTAACCCCAGGGACATCTAGAGGACGTCCAGGGCACCCGCAGGGACACCAAGGGGACAGCCAGGGCACCCCAGGGACAGCCAGGGCACCCCCAGGGACACCTAGGGGACAGCTAGGGCACCGCGAGGAGAGCCAGGGCACCCCCAAGGACACCTAAGGGACAGCCACGGTACCCCAGGGACACCAAGGGGACAGCCAGGGTACCCCCAGGGACACCAAGGGGACAGCCAGGGCACCCCAGGGACAGCCAGGGCACCCCCAGGGACACCAAGGAGACAGCCAGGGCGCCCCAGGGACAGCCAGGGCACCCCCAGGGACACCTAGGGGACAGCCAGAGAACCCCAGTGATACCAGGGGACCCCAAGTGACACCTAGAGGACAGTCAGGGCACTCCCAGGGACACCAAGGGGACAGCCAGGGCACCCCAAGGACAGCCAGGGCACCCACAGGGACACTGACGGGACAGCCAGGGAACCCCAGGGACACCTAGGGCACAGCCAGGGCATTCTTGGGACAGCCAGGGCACCCCCAGGGACACCTAGGGGACAGCCACGGTACTCCCGGGACAGCCAGGGCACCCCAGCGCACCCCCAGGAACACCTAGGGGACAGACAAGGCAGCCCCAGGGACAGCCAGGGCACCCCCAGGGACACCTAGGGGACAGCCAGGGCACCTTCAGGGACACCTAGGGGACAGGCAGGGTACCACAGGGACACCTAGGGGACAGCACGGGCACCCCCAGGACACCTAGTGGACTGCCAGGGCACTCGCAGGGACACCTAGGGGACAGCAAGGGCACCCCAGGGACACCTAGAGGACAACGAGGGCACCCAAGGGACAGCCAGGGCTCGCCCAGGGACACTTAGGGGACAGCCAGGGCACCCCCAGGGACACCTAGGGGACAGGCAGGGCACTCCCAGGGACACCCTGGGCACCCTCAGGGACACCTAGGGGACAGTCAGGGTACCCCAGGGACCACTAGGGGACACTCTGGGCACTCCCAGAGACACCGAGGGGACCCCAAGGGACACCTAGGGGACAGCCAGGGCACCCCCAGGGACAGCCAGGGCACCCCCAGGAACACCGAAGGGACAGTCAAGGCAGCCCCAGGGACAGCCAGGGCACCACCAGGGCACCTTAGGGACACCCAGGGCACCCCTAGGGACACCTAGGGCAAAGCCAGGGCACCCCAGGGACACCCAGGGCACCCCCAGGACACCTAGGGCACAGCCAGGGCACCCCAGGGACAGCCATAGCACCCCCAGGGGCACCAAGGGGACACCCAGGGTACCTCCAGGGACACCTAGGGGACAGCCAGGGCACTGCAGCGACCGCCAGGGCACTCCCAGGGACAGTCAGGGCACCCTCAGGGACACCTAGGGGACAGGTAGGGCACCCTAGGGGCAGCCAGGGCTCCCCCAGGGACACCTAGGGGACAGGTAGGGCACCCCGAAGGGACACCTAGGGGACAGGTAGGGCACCCCCAGGGACACCAAGGGGAGAGCCAGAGCACCCCAGTGACAGCCAGGGCAACCCCAGAGACACCTAGGGGACAGCCAGGGCACCCCCGGGACACCCAGGGCACCCCCAGGGACACCTAGGGGACAGCCAGAATACCCCCAGGGACACCTAGGGCACAGCCAGGGCACTCCAGGGACAGCCAGGGCACCCCCAGGGACACCTACAGACAGCCAGGGCACCCCAGGGACAGCCAGGGCTCCCCCAGGGACACCTAGGGCACAGCCAGGGCACCCCAGGGACAGCCAGGGCTCCCCCAGGGACACTTAGGGGACAGCCAGGGCACCCTCAGGGACACCCAGGGGACAGCCATGGCACTCCCAGGGACACCTAGGGGACAGCAAGGGCACCCCAGGGACACCGAGGGCACAGCCAGGGCACCCTAGGGACAGCCAGGGCACCCCCAGGGACACCAATGGGAAAGCCAGGGCAACCCAAGGGACAAACAAGGCACTCCCAGGGACACCTAGAGGACCTCCAGGGCACCCGCAGGGACACCTAGGGGACAGCAAGGGAACCCCAGGGACACCCAGGGCACCCCCAGGGACACCTAGGGGACACCCAGGGCACCTTCAGGGACACGTAGGGGACAGCCAGGGCACCTCAGGGACAGCCAGGGCACCTCCAGGGACACGTAGGGCACAGCCAAGGCACCCCCAGGGACACGTAGGGGACAGGCAGGGCACCCCCAGGGACGCCAGGGCACCCCTAGGGACACCAAGGGGACAGCCAGGGCACCCCAGGGACACCTAGGAGACAGCCAGGGCACCCCAGGGACAGCCAGGGCACCCCCAGGGACACCTAGGGGACAGGTAGGGCACCCCGAAGGGTCACCTAGGGGACAGGTAGGGCACCCCCAGGGACAGCAAGGGGACAGCCAGAGCACCCCAGGGACAGGCAGGGCACTCCCAGCGACACCTAGCGGATAGCCAGGGCACCCCAGGGACACCCAGGGCTCCCCCAGGGCCACCTAGGGGACAGCCAGGGCACCCTAGGGACAGCCAGGGCACCTCAAGAGACACCGAGGGCACATCCAGGGCACCCTTGGGACAGCCAGGGCACCCCCAGGGATAACCAGGGGACAGGCAGGGCACCCCTAGGGACAGCCAGTGCACCCCCGGGGCGCCCCAGGGGCACGCAGAGCACCCACAGGGACACCAATGGGACAGCCAGGGTACCCCCAGGGACACCTAGGAGACAGCCAGGGCACCCCCAGGGACAGGCAGGGCACCCCCAGGGCACCCCAGGGACAGCCCGGGCACCCCAGGGACACCTAGGGCGCAGCCAGGGAACGCTAGGGACAGCCAGGGCACCCCCAGGGACACCTCGGAGACAGGCAGGGCACCCCCAGGGACACCTAGGGGACAGCCAGGGCACCCCCAGGGACACCAAGGGGACAGCCAGGGCACTCCAGGGACAGCCAGGGCACCCCCAGAGCGCCCCAGGGACACCCAGGGCACCCACAGGGACACCAATGGGACAGCCAGGGTACCCCCAGGGACACCTAGGGCACAGCCAGGGCACTCCAGGGACAGCCAGGGCACCCCCAGGGACACCTAGGGGACAGACAGTGCAACGCCAGGGACATCTAGGGCACCTCCAGGGCATGCCCAGGGACACCTAAGGGACAGCCAGGCCACGCCCAGGGACACCTAGGGGACAGCCAGGGCACCGCCAGGGACACCAGGGCACCCCTAGGGACACCAAGGGGACAGCCAGGGCACCCCCAAGGACACCGAGGAGACAGCCAGGGCACCCCAGGGAGAGCCAGGGCACCCCCAGGGACACCTAGGAGACAGCCAAGGCACTTCAGGGACAACCAGGGCACCCCCAGGGACACCTAGGGCACAGGCAGGGCACCCCCAGGGACACCTAGGGGTTTGCCAGGGCACACCAGGGACAGTCAGGGAACCCCAAGAAACAGCCAGGGAACCCCCAGGGCGCCGCATGGCCACCCAGGGCACCCACAGGGACACCAAGGGGACAGCCAGGGTACCCCCTGGGACACCAAGGGGACAGCCAGGGCACCCCCAAGGACACCTAGGGGACAGACAGGGCACCCCCAGAGACATCTAGGGGACAGCCAGGGCACCCTTGGGACAGCCAGGGCACCCCCAGAGACAGAAGGACACCCCAAGGGACACCTAGGGGACAGCCTGGGCACCCCAGGGACAGCCAGGGCACCCCAGGGACACCTAGGGGACAGCCAGGGAACCCCAGTGACACCTAGGGGACCCCCAGCGACACCTAGGGGACAGTCAGGGCACTCCCAGGGACACCCCGGGCACCCCCAGGGACATCTAGAGGACCGCCAGGCAAGCCCCAGGGACAGCCAGGGCACCCCCAGGGACACCTAGGGGACAGCCAGGGCACCGCAAGGAGAGCCAGGGCACCCCCAGGGACACCTAAGGGACAGACACAGGACCCCAGGGACACCAAGGGGACAGCCAGGGCACCCCCAGGGACACCTAGGAAACAGCCAGGGCACCCCAGGGACAGCCAGGGCACCCCCAGGGACACCAAGGAGACAGCCAGGGCACCGCACAGGCACCTAGGGGACAGCCAGGGCACCCCCAGGGACACCTAGAGGACAGCCAGGGCACTCAAGGGACAGCCACGGCACCCCCCAGAGCGCCCCAGGGACACCCAGGGCACCCACAGGGACACCAATGGGACAGCCAGGGTACCCCCAGGGACACCTAGGGCACAGCCAGGGCACTCCAGGGACAGCCAGGGCACCCCCAGGGACACCTAGGGGACAGACAGGGCACCCCCAGGGACATCTAGTGCACCTCCAGGGCACGCCCAGGGACACCTAAGGGACAGCCTGGCCACGCCCAGGGACACCTAGGGGACAGCCAGGGCACCGCCAGGGACACCAGGGCACCCCTAGGGACACCAAGGGGACAGCCAGGGCACCCCCAGGGACACCGAGGAGACAGCCAGGGCACCCCAGGGACAGCCAGGGCACCTCCAGGGACACCTAGGAGACAGCCAAGGCACTTCAGGGACAGCCAGGGCACCCCCAGGGACACCAAGGAGACAGTCATGGCACCCCAGGGACACCTAGGGGATAGCCACGGCACCCCAGGGACAGCCAGGGCACCCCCAGGGACACCAAGGAGACAGCCAGGGCACCGCACGGACACCTAGGGGACAGCCAGGGCCCCCTAGGGACAGTCAGGGCTCCCCCAGGGACACCTAAGGGACAGCCACGGTACCCCAGGGACATCAAGGTGACAGCCAGGTCACCCACAGGGACACCTAGGGGACAGCCAGGGCACCCCAGGGACAGCCAGGGCACCCCCAAGGACACCAAGGAGACAGCCAGGGCACCGCACGGACACCTAGGGGACAGCCAGGGCCCCCTAGGGACAGCCAGGGCTCCCCCAGGGACACCTAGAGGACAGGCAGGGCACCTTGGGGACACCACGGGGACAGCCAGAGCACCCCAAGGACAGCCAGGGCACTCCCAGGGACACCTAGCGGACAGCCAGGGCACCCTAGGGACAGCCAGGGCACCCCCAGGGACACCTAGGGGACAGCTAGGGAACCACAGGGACACCTCGGGCACCCCCAGGGACACCTAGGGGACCTCCAGGGCACCCGCAGGGACACCTAGGGGACAGCCAGGTCACCCCCAGGGACCCCTAGGGGACAGCCAGGGCACCCTAGGGACAGCCAGGGCTCCCCCAGGGACACCTAGGGGTCAGGTGGGGCACCCCCAGGGACACCTAGGGGACAGGTAGGGCACACCCAGGGACACCTAGGGGACAGCCAGGGCACCGTGAGGAGAGCCAGGGCACCCCCAAGGACACCTAAGGGACAGCCACGATACCCCAGGGACACCAAGGGGACAGCCAGGGCACCCCCAGGGACACCAAGCGGAGAGCCAGGGCACCCCAGGGACAGCCAGGGCACCCCCAGGGAACCCAAGGAGACAGCCAGGGCACACCAGGGACACCTAGAGGACAGACAGGGCACCCCAGGGACAGCCAGGGCTCCCCCACGGACACCTAGGGGACAGGCAGGGCACCCCAGGGTCACCAAGGGGACAGCCAGGGCACCCCCAGGGACACCTAGGAAACAGCCAGGGCACCCCAGGGACAGCCAGGGCACCCCCAAGGACACCTAAGGGACAGCCACGGTACCCCAGGGACACCAAGGGGACAGCCAGGGCACCCCCAGGGACACCAAGCGGAGAGCCAGGGCACCCCAGGGACAGCCAGGGCACCCCAGGGACACCAAGGAGACAGCCAGGGCACACCGGGGACACCTAGGGGACAGCCAGGGCACCGCAAGGAGAGCCAGGGCACCCCCAGGGACACCTAAGGGACAGACACAGGACCCCAGGGACACCAAGGGGACAGCCAGGGCACCCCCAGGGACACCTAGGAAACAGCCAGGGCACCGCACAGGCACCTAGGGGACAGCCAGGGCACCCCCAGGGACACCTAGAGGACAGCCAGGGCACTCATGGGACAGCCACGGCACCCCCAGAGCGCCCCAGGGACACCCAGGGCACCCACAGGGACACCAATGGGACAGCCAGGGTACCCCCAGGGACACCTAGGGCACAGCCAGGGCACTCCAGGGACAGCCAGGGCACCCCCCGGGACACCTAGGGGACAGACAGGGGCACCCCCAGGGACATCTAGTGCACCTCCAGGGCACGCCCAGGGACACCTAAGGGACAGCCTGGCCACGCCCAGGGACACCTAGGGGACAGCCAGGGCACCGCCAGGGACACCAGGGCACCCCTAGGGACACCAAGGGGACAGCCAGGGCACCCCCAGGGACACCGAGGAGACAGCCAGGGCACCCCAGGGACAGCCAGGGCACCTCCAGGGACACCTAGGAGACAGCCAAGGCACTTCAGGGACAGCCAGGGCACCCCCAGGGACACCAAGGAGACAGTCATGGCACCCCAGGGACACCTAGGGGATAGCCACGGCACCCCAGGGACAGCCAGGGCACCCCCAGGGACACCAAGGAGACAGCCAGGGCACCGCACGGACACCTAGGGGACAGCCAGGGCCCCCTAGGGACAGTCAGGGCTCCCCCAGGGACACCTAAGGGACAGCCACGGTACCCCAGGGACACCAAGGTGACAGCCAGGTCACCCACAGGGACACCTAGGGGACAGCCAGGGCACCCCAGGGACAGCCAGGGCACCCCCAAGGACACCAAGGAGACAGCCAGGGCACCGCACGGACACCTAGGGGACAGCCAGGGCCCCCTAGGGACAGCCAGGGCACCCCCAGGGACACCTAGGGGACAGCTAGGGAACCACAGGGACACCTCGGGCACCCCCAGGGACACCTAGGGGACCTCCAGGGCACCCGCAGGGACACCTAGGGGACAGCCAGGGCACCCCCAGGGACCCCTAGGGGACAGCCAGGGCACCCTAGGGACAGCCAGGGCTCCCCCAGGGACACCTAGGGGTCAGGTGGGGCACCCCCAGGGACACCTAGGGGACAGGTAGGGCACACCCAGGGACACCTAGGGGACAGCCAGGGCACCGTGAGGAGAGCCAGGGCACCCCCAAGGACACCTAAGGGACAGCCACGGTACCCCAGGGACACCAAGGGGACAGCCAGGGCACCCCCAGGGACACCAAGCGGAGAGCCAGGGCACCCCAGGGACAGCCAGGGCACCCCCAGGGACACCAAGGAGACAGCCAGGGCACACCAGGGACACCTAGGGGACAGACAGGGCACCCCAGGGACAGCCAGGGCTCCCCCAGGGACACCTAGGGGACAGGCAGGGCACCCCAGGGTCACCAAGGGGACAGCCTGAGCACCCCAAGGACAGCCAGGGCACCCCCAGGGACACCCGGGGACAGCTAGGGCACCCTCAGGGACACCCAGGGGACAGCCATGGCACTCCCAGGGACAACTAGGGGACAGCCAGGGCACCCTTGTGACAGCCAGGGCACCCCTAGGGACACAAGGACACCCCCAGGGACACCTAGGGGACAGCCAGGGCACCCCCAGGGACACCTAGGGGTTTGCCAGGGCACACCAGGGACAGTCAGGGAACCCCAAGAAACAGCCAGGGAACCCCCAGGGCACCGCATGGCCACCCAGGGCACCCACAGGGACACCAAGGGGACAGCCAGGGTACCCCCTGGGACACCAAGGGGACAGCCAGGGCACCCCCAAGGACACCTAGGGGACAGACAGGGCACCCCCAGAGACATCTAGGGGACAGCCAGGGCACCCTTGGGACAGCCAGGGCACCCCCAGAGACAGAAGGACACCCCAAGGGACACCTAGGGGACAGCCTGGGCACCCCAGGGACAGCCAGGGCACCCCAGGGACACCTAGGGGACAGCCAGGGAACCCCAGTGACACCTAGGGGACCCCCAGCGACACCTAGGGGACAGTCAGGGCACTCCCAGGGACACCCCGGGCACCCCCAGGGACATCTAGAGGACCGCCAGGCAAGCCCCAGGGACAGCCAGGGCACCCCCAGGGACACCTAGGGGACAGCCAGGGCACCGCAAGGAGAGCCAGGGCACCCCCAGGGACACCTAAGGGACAGACACAGGACCCCAGGGACACCAAGGGGACAGCCAGGGCACCCCCAGGGACACCTAGGAAACAGCCAGGGCACCCCAGGGACAGCCAGGGCACCCCCAGGGACACCAAGGAGACAGCCAGGGCACCGCACAGGCACCTAGTGGACAGCCAGGGCACCCCCAGGGACACCTAGAGGACAGCCAGGGCACTCAAGGGACAGCCACGGCACCCCCAGAGCGCCCCAGGGACACCCAGGGCACCCACAGGGACACCAATGGGACAGCCAGGGTACCCCCAGGGACACCTAGGGCACAGCCAGGGCACTCCAGGGACAGCCAGGGCACCCCCAGGGACACCTAGGGGACAGACAGGGCACCCCCAGGGACATCTAGTGCACCTCCAGGGCACGCCCAGGGACACCTAAGGGACAGCCTGGCCACGCCCAGGGACACCTAGGGGACAGCCAGGGCACCGCCAGGGACACCAGGGCACCCCTAGGGACACCAAGGGGACAGCCAGGGCACCCCCAGGGACACCGAGGAGACAGCCAGGGCACCCCAGGGACAGCCAAGGCACCTCCAGGGACACCTAGGAGACAGCCAAGGCACTTCAGGGACAGCCAGGGCACCCCCAGGGACACCAAGGAGACAGTCATGGCACCCCAGGGACACCTAGGGGATAGCCAGGGCCCCCTAGGGACAGTCAGGGCTCCCCCAGGGACACCTAAGGGACAGCCACGGTACCCCAGGGACATCAAGGTGACAGCCAGGTCACCCACAGGGACACCTAGGGGACAGCCAGGGCACCCCAGGGACAGCCAGGGCACCCCCAAGGACACCAAGGAGACAGCCAGGGCACCGCACGGACACCTAGGGGACAGCCAGGGCCCCCTAGGGACAGCCAGGGCTCCCCCAGGGACACCTAGAGGACAGGCAGGGCACCTTGGGGACACCACGGGGACAGCCAGAGCACCCCAAGGACAGCCAGGGCACCCCCAGGGACACCTAGCGGACAGCCAGGGCAC
>NW_027094595.1:0-72086 GCF_029207755.1 Chamaea fasciata
GGTGAAAAAAGCAAAGTTTGGGTAAAAAACCAAAGTTTTGGGTGAAAAAATGGAGTTTTTAGACCAAGAAGTGCTGTTTTAGTGAGGGTTTGGGGGTAAAATTGTGGATTTAGGGTGAGATTTGGGGTTTTGGGGTGCGGGGGGAGAGATTTGGGGTCCCCCAAAATCCTGAGGGTGAAATTTGGGGTGAAAAAAGCAAAGTTTGGGTAAAAAACCAAAGTTTTGGGGGAAAAAATGTATATTTTAGGCTTCAAAGTACGAATTAGAGAGGAATTTGGGGGTTTTCGGGGGGATTTTGGGGGGATTTCGGGGGATTTTGGGGTACAAATGGAAGACTTGGGATTCCCAGTTGGATTTGGGGGTACAAAAGGTGGATTTTGGGGTTTCCGGGGGAGCTTTGGGGGGATTTTTGGGGTACAAAAGGCAGATTTTGGGGGATTTGGGTGGATTTTGGGGTTCCTAGGGATGATTTTGGGGTACAAACGGATGATTTGGGGATTCCCAGTTGGATTTGGGGGTCCAAAGGGCGGGTTTGGGGGTTTTTTGGGGGGGATTTTGGGGTTTTTTGGGTAAAAATGGAGGATTTGGGGGTGTTCTGGGGGAATTTTGGGGTTTTGGGGGGGATTTTAGGGTTTTTTGGGAGAATTTGGGGGGTTTGGGGGGGGGGTTTAGGGTTTTTTGGTGCACAAATGGAGCATTTTGGGGTTTTCTGGGGGGTTTTGGAGGGATTTTGGGGGGATTTGGGGGTTTTTTGGGAGAATTTTGGGGTTTTCTGGGGGGATTTGGGGTTTTTTGGGGGGGATTTTGGGGTTTTTTGGGGTAGAAATGGAGAATTTTGGGGTTTTCTGTGGGAATTTGGGGTTTTTTGGGGTTTTGTTGGGGGATTTTGGGGTTCTCTGGGGGGATTTTGGGGGGTTTTTTTGGGTAAAAATGGATGATTTGGGGGTGTTTTGGGGGAATTTTGGGGATTTGGGGGGGATTTGGGGGTTTTTGGGGGAGATTTTGGGGTTCTTCGGGGGGATTTGGGGGTTTTTTGGGGTACAAATGGAGGATTTGGGGTTATTTTGGGAGAATTTTGGGGTTTTCTGGGGGGATTTTGAGGTTCTCTGATGGGATTTTGGGGTTTTTGGGGGGGATTTTGGGGGTTTTTGGGGGTAGAAATGGAGAATTTTGAGGTTTTCTGGGGGAATTTGGGGTTTTTTGGGGTTTTGTTGGGGGATTTTGGGGTTCTCTGGGCGGATTTGGGGGGTTTTTTGGGTAAAAATGGAGGATTTGGGGGTGTTTTGGGGGAATTTTGGGGGTTTGGGGGGGAATTTTGGAGTTTTTTGGGGGGATTTGGGGGTTTTTTTGGGGTAGAAATGGAAGATTTTTGAGTTTTCTGGGGGGTTTTTGGGGTTCTTTGGGGGAATTTGGGGGTTTTCTGGGGGGATTTTGGGGTTTTCTGGGGGGTTTTTGGGGTTCTCTGGGGGAATTTTGGGGTTTTTGTGGGGATTTTGGGGTTTTCTGGGGGGTTTTTGGGGTTCTCTGGGGGAATTTTGGGGTTTTCTGGGGGGATTTTGGGATTTTCTGGGGGGTTTTTGGGGTTCTCTGGGGGAATTTTGGGGTTTTCTGGGGGGATTTTGGGGTTTTCTGGGGGGTTTTTGGGGTTTTCTGGGGTTCCCAGTGGAGATTTTGGGGTGCTGACCCCCCCAAACCCGCCCCCGCAGTACTATTACGACGCGGGGGCGGGGCAGTACCTGTACTGGGACGGGGACAGACGCACCTACGTGGCCGCCCCCCCCGCTGAGCCCCCCCCGGGCCCCCCCGGGACCCCCGGGACCCCCAAAGAGCCCAAGGACAAAAAGGAGAAGCACAAAACCAAAACGGCCCAGCAGGTAACGGGGGGGAGACCCCAAAAAATGATGGGGGGAGACCCCAAAAAATGAGGCGGGGGGACCCCAAAAAATGAGGGGGGGGGGACCCCAAAAAATGAGGCGGGGGGACCCCAAAAAATAATGGGGAGGACCCCAGAAAATGATGGGGAGGGACCCCAAAAAATGAGGGGGGACCCCAAAAAATGAGGGGGGGGGACCCCAAAAAATGAGAGGGAGACCCCAAAAAATGAGGGGGAGACCCCAAAAAATGAGAGAGAGACCCCAAAAAATGAGGGGGAGACCCCAAAAAATGAGGGGGGACCCCAAAAAATGAGGGGGGACCCCAAAAAATGAGGGGGGAGACCTCAAAAAATGAGGGGGGGGACCCCAAAAAATGAGAGGGGAGACTCCAAAAAATGAGGGGGGGGACCCCAAAAAATGATGGGGGAGGACCCCAAAAAATGAGGGGGGAGACCCCAAAAAGTGAGGGGGGAGACCTTAAAAAATGATGGGGGGGACCCCAAAAAATGAGGCGGGGGGACCTCAAAAACTGATGGGGGGGGACCCCAAAAAATGATGGGGGGGACCCCAAAAAATGAGGCGGGGGGACCCCAAAAAATAATGGGGAGGACCCCAGAAAATGATGGGGAGGGACCCCAAAAAATGAGGGGGGAGACCCCAAAAAATGAGGCGGGGGGACCCCAACAAATGATAGGGGGGACCCCAAAAAATTTGGGATTCTAAAAAATGAGACCCCAAAAATGGGGAGATCCTAAAAATGGGGGATCCCCAAAATCGGGGGAGGGGGGAGAACCTGAAAATGGGGAGGGACCCCCCCAAAAAATGGTGGGAGGATCCCAAAAATGGGGATCCTAAAAAAGGGGGTGCCCCGGGGGGGGGAGGGGGGGTCTCTGGGTGTCCCCCCTGACCCTCAACACCCCCAAATCCCCCCCAAAATCCCTGTTTGTCCCATCAGTGTCTGCTCCCGGGGTCTGCAGGGTTTTGGGGGGTCTCGGGGGGGTCCCTGGGGGGTCCCTGGTCACTCTGGGATGTCCCTGGGTGGTCCCTGGGTGGGTTTTGGGGGTCCCTGGTCACTCTGGATGGTTTTGGGGGGTCCCTGTGCCCCCCAGATCGCCAAAGACACGGAGCGCTGAGTGCCCTGAAATCTCTGGGTGGTTTTTGGGGGTCTCTGGGGGTTTTTTTGGGGGTCTCTGGGTAGTTTTAGGGGTCTCTGGGTGGTTTTGGGGGTCTCTGGGGGTTTTTTTGGAGGTGTCTGGGTGGTTTTGGGGGTCCCTGGTCACTCTGGATGGTTTTGGGGGGTCCCTGTGCCCCCCAGGTCGCCAAGGACACGGAGCTCTGGGTGCTCTGAGATCTCTGGGTGGGTTTGGGGGTCTCTGGGTAGTTTTAGGGGTCTCTGGGTAGTTTTTGGGGTCTCTGGGGGTTCTTTTGGGGTCTCTGGGGGGGTTTTGGGGGTCTCTGGGTAGTTTTTGGGGTCTCTGGGGGTTTTTTTAGGGGTCTCTGGGTGGTTTATGGGGTCTCTGGGTGGTTTTGGGGGTCCCTGGTCACTCTGGGTGGTTTGGGGGTCACTCTGGGGGTCTCTTCCCCCCCCCAGATCGCCAAGGACACGGAGCTCTGGGTGCTCTGAGATCTCTGGGTGGTTTTTGGGGTCTTTGGGGGTTTTAGGAGTCTCTGGGGTTTTTTTGGGGGTCTCTGGGTAGTTTTAGGGGTCTCTGGGTGGTTTTGGGGGTCCCTGGTCACTCTGGGTAGTTTGGGGGTCACTCTGGGGGTCTCTGCCCCCCCCAGATTGCCAAGGACACGGAGCTCTGGGTGCTCTGAGATCTCTGGGTGGGTTTGGGGGTCTCTGGGTAGTTTTAGGGGTCTCTGGGTAGTTTTTGGGGTCTCTGGGGGTTCTTTTGGGGGTCTCTGGCTGGTTTTGGGGGTCTCTGGGTGGTTTGGGGGTCACTGTGGGGGTCCCTGGTCACTCTGGGGGTCTCTGTTCCCCCCAGATCGCCAAGGACACGGAGCTCTGGGTGCTCTGAGATCTCTGTGTGGTTTTTGGGGTCTTTGGGGGTTTTAGGAGTCTCTGGGGGTTTTTTTGGGGGTCTCTGGGTGGTTTTGGGGGTCTCTGGGTGGTTTTGGGGGTCCCTGGTCACTCTGGGTGGTTTGGGGGTCACTCTGGGGGTCTCTTCCCCCCCCCAGATCGCCAAGGACATGGAGCGCTGGGCGCGCAGCCTGAACAAGCAGCGCGAGAGCGGCCGCAGCTCGGGGCCCCCCCCGGCCCCCCGCGAGGACGAGAGGAGGGAGGCGGCGGCCGCTGACGCCGGCTACGCCATCCTGGAGAAAAAGGTGGGCTCGGGGGGGGGCTCTGGGGGGGCTTTGGGGGGACATTGAGAGGATTTGGGGGGGTTTAAAAGGGTTTGGGGGGCAGTTGGGGGAGTCCTGGGGGATTTGGAGGGGTGTCTGGAGGGATTTTGGGAGGGTATCGGGGTGTTTGGGGGGGGATTTGAGGGGTTTAGGGGGGGGTTTGGAGGTCCTGAGGGCCTGGGGGGGGTGGCTGGGAATGTGGGAGGGGGATTTTGGGGACCCCCCTGACCCCCCCCGACCATCCCCAGGGCGCTTTGGCCGAGCGGCAGCACCTCCCCCTGGAGCTGCCCCGGCTGGGGGGCGACGAGAGGCTGGTGAGAGCCCCCCCAAAATACCCCAAAACACACCTGAGACCCCCAAAATACCCCAAAAATACACCTGAGACCCCCAAAATACCCCCCAAAACACACCTGAGACCCCCAAAATACCCCAAAACCACACCTGAGACCCCCAAAATACCCCAAAAATACACCTGAGACCCCCAAAATACCCCAAAACCACACCTGAGACCCCCAAAATACCCCCCAAAACACACCTGAGACCCCCAAAATACCCCAAAAATACACCTGAGACCCCCAAAATACCCCAAAACCACACCTGAGACCCCCAAAATACCCCAAAAATACACCTGAGACCCCCAAAATACCCCAAAACCACACCTGAGACCCCCAAAATACCCCAAAAATACACCTGAGACCCCAAAATACCCCAAAAATACACCTGAGACCCCCAAAATACCCCCCAAAACACACCTGAGACCCCCAAAATACCCCCCAAAACACACCTGAGACCCCCAAAATACCCCCCAAAAATACACCTGAGACCCCCAAGATACCCTGAGACCCCCAAAAATACCCGGAGACCCCCAAAATACCCCCCAAAATACACCTGAGACCCCCAAAATACCCCAAAAATACACCTGAGACCCCCAAAATACACCTGAGACCCCCAAAATACCCCCCAAAAAATACACCTGAGACCCCCAAGGTACCCCCAAAAATACACCTGAGACCCCCAAGATACCCTGAGACCCCCAAAAATACCCGGAGACCCCCAAAATGCCCCCCAAAATACACCTGAGACCCCCAAAATACCCGGAGACCCCTCCAATTTCCTCCCCAAAACCCCCCTGACCCCCGATTTCTCCCCCCAGAACCCCCTGAAATGCCCCCTGACCTCCAATTCCCCCCCCCAAACCTCCTCAAACCCTCCCTGACCCCCAAATTTTTCCCCTCAAACCTCTCCTGACCTCCTTTTCTCCCCCCGCAAACTTCCCCCGACGCCCAATTTTCCACCCCAAACTCCCCCCGACCCATTTCCCCCCCCTGAAAACCCCTCCTCACCGCAAATTTTCCCCCTCAAACTCCCCCTGACCCCTTTTTTTCCCCCCTGACCCCCATTTTTCTCCCCCCAGAGCCCCCCCCGGGGACTGGTGGCCGCCTACAGCGGGGAGAGCGAGAGTGAGGAGGAGGGGGAGCGCGGGGGAGCCCCGGGGGTCCCCGAGGAGCCGCTGACAGACTGGGCCAAGCTGGCGTGTCTGCTGTGCCGCCGGCAGTTCCCCAGCAGGGAGGCCCTGCTGCGCCACCAGCAGCTCTCGGGGCTGCACAAGGTACCCCCAGACGCCCCCAAAAACACCCCGAAACCATCCCTCAAACGCCCCCAAAAACACCCCAAAAACACCCTGAAATCATCCCCCAAACGCCCCCAAAAACTCTCCAAAAACACCCTGAAATCATCCCCCAAACGCCCCCAAAAACAGCCCGAAACCATCCCCCAAACACCCCAAAATCATCCCCCAAACGCCCCCCAAAATCATCCCCCAAACGCCCCCAAAATCATCCCCCAAACGCCCCCCAAAAACACCCTGAAATCATCCCCCAAACGCCCCCCAAAAACACCCCAAGATCATCCCCCAAACGCCCCCAGAAACACCCCAAAACCAGCCCGGAAATACCCCGAAACTACCCTGAAAATTGCACCAAAACCAGCCCAGAAACGCCCCCAAAATCCCCCAAAAAATCCCCCCAAAATCCCCCAGAAATCCCCCCCAAATCCCCCAAAAATCCCCCCAAAATCCCTCCAAAAATCCCTCCAAAAATCCCCCAAAAATTCCTGCAGAAACCCCTCAAAATCCCCCAGAAATCCCCCCAAAATCCCCCCAAAATCCCCCAAAACCCACCCCGAAAACGCCCCCAAATTGGAGAAACAGCCCCCAAATCATCCCCGAAAACCCCAAAACTCCGGCTCCCCTCGGGGGGTGTTGGGGACCCGCTGTGACCTTGGGGTCCCCTAAACCGGGTGGGGGTCACCCCGATGTCCTCAAATGTCCCCAAGTGTCCCCAAATGTCCCCGAATGTCCCCAATCCCCACCCCCCCAGCAAAACCTGGAGCTGCAGCGCCGGAGCCACCTGGGCGCCCCCGAGGGGACCGAGAGAGGGGACAGCGAGGTGAGGGGACAGCGGGGACACCCGGGGGACATTGGGGACACCCGGGGGACACCCAGGGGACATTGGGGACACCCAGGGGACACCCAAGGGACACCCGGGGGGACACCTGGGGGTGAGGGGACACTAGGGACACCCAGGGGACACCCAGGGGACATTGGGGACACCCAGGGGACACCCAGGGGTGGGGGGACATTTATGGGGAGGAGGAGGATGAGGAGGGGTTCCCAAGGCACCCATGGGGTGGGAGAGGGCTGGGGGGGCACCCCTGGGTGCTGGGGGGGATCTCTGGGGGGTCCCTGTTCCCGGGGTCACCCCTGGGTGCTGGGGGGGGTCTCTGGGGGGTCCCTGTTCCCGGGGTCACCCCTGGGTGCTGGGGGGGATCTCTGGGGGGTCCCTGTTCCCGGGGTCACCCCTGGGTGCTGGGGGGGGTCTCTGGGGGGTCCCTGTTCCCGGGGTCACCCCTGGGTGCTGGGGGGGGTCTCTGGGGGGTCCCTGTTCCCGGGGTCACCCCTGGGTGCTGGGGGGGGTCTCTGGGGGGTCCCTGTTCCCGGGGTCACCCCTGGGTGCTGGGGGGGGTCTCTGGGGGGTCCCTGTTCCCGGGGTCACCCCTGGGTGCCCCCCTCCCCAGATGAAGTACCGGGACCGCGCCGCCGAGCGCCGCGAGAAGCAGGGGGGGCCTGACCCCCCCGAACCCAAACGGCGCAAATTCGGGGGACCCCCCGCGACCCCCGGGTGAGCACCCCGGAAAACGGGGACAGGGGGGGGGACGGGGGGACACCCCAAAAACGGGGAGAGGGACACCCCGAACCCGGGTGTGGGGACCCTGTTGGGTGTCGTCACCCGTGGGTGACACCCGGGGGTGATGCTTGTGGGTGACAGGGATTCCCATGGGGTGACACCCATGGGTGACACCTGTGTGTGACCCCCTGGTGACACCCCCTCCGTGTATGACACCCATGGGTGACACCTGTGTGTGACCCCCTGGTGACACCCCCTCCGTGTATGACACCCATGGGTGACACTGTGGGTGACCCCCCTGGTGACACCCCCTCCGTGTATGACACCCATGGGTGACACCTGTGTGTGACCCCCTGGTGACACCCCCTCCGTGTATGACACCCATGGGTGACACTGTGGGTGACCCCCCTGGTGACACCCCCTCCGTGTATGACACCCATGGGTGACACTGTGGGTGACCCCCCCTGGTGACACTCCCTCCGTGTATGACACCCATGGGTGACACTGTGGGTGACCCCCCTGGTGACACCCCCTCTGTGTATGACACCCATGGGTGACACTGTGGGTGACCCCCCTGGTGACACTCCCTCTGTGTATGACACCCATGGGTGACACCTGTGTGTGACCCCCCCTGGTGACACCCCCTCCGTGTATGACACCCATGGGTGACACTGTGGGTGACCCCCTGGTGACACCCCCTCCGTGTATGACACCCATGGGTGACACTGTGGGTGACCCCCCTGGTGACACTCCCTCCATGTATGACACCCATGGGTGACACTGTGGGTGACCCCCCTGGTGACACTCCCTCCATGTATGACACCCATGGGTGACACTGTGGGTGACCCCCCTGGTGACACCCCCTCTGTGTATGACACCCATGGGTGACACTGTGGGTGACCCCCCCCTCCATGTATGACACCCATGGGTGACACTGTGGGTGACCCCCCCCTCCATGTATGACACCCATGGGTGACACTGTGGGTGACCCCCCACCATGTATCTGTGACACCCCTGGGTGTCACCCCCTGCTCCGTGACCCCCATGGGTGACACTGTGGGTGGCCCCCCACATGTGTGACCCCCCGGTGACACCCCTGTCTGTCCCCTGGTGTCCCCAGGGACCCCGAGGCGCCCCCCCTTGGGTGCCGCATGCTGCAGGCCATGGGCTGGAAGGAGGGCAGCGGGCTGGGCCGGCGGCGCCCCGAGGTGACAGTGGGGACAATGGGGGACACCCGAGGGTGGGGGACACCCAGGGGACACCCAGGGGTGGGGTGACATCAGGGACACGCAGGGGACGCGGGGACACAGAGGATGGGGACATCGGGGACGCTCGGGGGTGAGGGGACACTGGGGGGCACAAGGGGGTGGAGGGACATTGGGAGGGACACCCAGGGGACATGGTGGATGTCCAGGGGACATTGGGGACACCCAGGGGACACCCAGGGGTGGGAGATGTTGTGGGGGGACAGGGGGGACGTGAGGGGACAACAGGGACGCGGGGGGGACTTGGGGACATCAGGGGGACACTGGAGGGGTCTGGGGAACACCTTGGTGACGTCATTGTCCCCCCCAGGGCCCCGCCCGGCCCCGCCCCGGGGGGATGACGCGGTTCAGCGAGGGACCCTGAGGCCACGCCCACCGCGAGGCTACGCCCACCGCACACTGACCCCGCCCCTTACCCCCACCCCAGTTTTGGTGTTGGAATTTCGTGGGTTTTTTTAAATAAACGGGTGAAAAGGGGAAAAAAAAGCGGAATTTGAGGTTGGGGGAGGGGCGGGCGGGGCCTTCCGGTGGGTGGGGGGAGCCGCCCCTCCCCCACCGCCCCTCCCCCACTTCCCTCATGGCGCCCCCGGTGCTGCTCCTGGGGCTGGGGCTGGCCCTGCTCGGCGCTGGGGCGGGACACGCCGGTAACTGGGATGAACTGGGGGGAACTGGGAGCGCTGGGAGGGGGAACTTGTGTGTACTGGGGGGAACTGGGAGCACTGGGAGCAAAGGGAGGGGGGCACTGGGAGGGCTGGGAGGGGGAAACGGGTGAACTGGGGGGAACTGGGAGCTCTGGGAGGGGGGAACTGGGGTGGGCTGGGGGGAACTGGGGGGAACTGGGGGCACTGGGAGGGCTGGAAGAGGGAAACTGGCGTGAACTGGGAGTACTGGGAGCAAGGGGAGGGGGGAACTGGGAGCACTGGGAGGGTGGAACCGGAGGGAACTGGGGCTTGCTGGGGGGTACTGGGAGGATACCGGTGGGAACTGGGGTGGACTGGGAGGAGGGTGCTGGGGAGAACTGGGGTGACTGGGAGGGGTCCAGGAGGAACTGGGGTTACTGGGGGGTGCTGTGGGGCAACTGGGAGGGCACTGGGGGGATACTGGGAGCACTGGGAGCCGGGTGGGGGGAGGGGGGTACTGGGAGCACTGGGGTTACTGGGAGGGCACAGCTGGGCGGGGGGAGGGGGAAGCACAGGCTGGAACGTCACTGGGGCAGCGGAACTGGGAGGGACTGGGAGCACTGGGAGGAACTGGGAGCACTGGGGACACTGAGAGGGGCTGGAGGGGGCAGTGGGGACTGGGGGGCACTGGACGATACTGGGAGGACTGGTGACCTGGCGGTGACCCCTGGCCCCGCCCCCAGCGGCCCCATCCGTCTGGTGCTTCACGCGATTGGAGGAGGAGGCTGATGGGGGCGGGGCCTGCTCGAAGCCGCTGGGGGAGGAGCAGCTGCCATTGGCCGATTGCTGCCTGAACCCCGCCTATGGCTACAAGCTCCACCCACAAGGCCACTGCCGCAGCTGCCGGTCAGACACGCCCACCCGGGCCACGCCCACTCCCAAGACGCCCACCTGAACCAAACCTGCCGCTGCCACGCCCATCCCAGCCACACCCACTGTCAGCCACACCTACCTAAGCCAGGCCCACCTGGCCACAGCCACCTGTCCTGTGGCCATGCCCCAAAGTCCCACCCCATCTGCACTAAGCCCCGCCCTTCACATGCCCCACCCCTCTGCCCCACCTGTCCCATGGCCCCACCCACAATAGGCCACACCCAGCACGAGCCACACCCACCAGGCCCTACCAGATGACCACACCCACATCACCCAAGCCATGCCCATCCCAACAAAGCCCCTCCCACTTCAGCCCCACCCTCTTTAGCCCCGCCCACCTGGGGACACTGGGTGACACTGAATGACCCCAGTGACCCCTGATGACCTCAGGTGACACTGAGTGGCCAGGGTGACCCCGGGGTGACCCCCGTGTGACCCCTGGGTGACCCCTGGTGACCTCAGGTGACACCAAGTGCCCCTGGTGACCCTGGATCACCTCAGGGACCCCAGGGGTGACCCCAGGGTGACCCCGGGGTGACCCCTGTGTGACTCCTTTGTGACCCCTGGTGACCTCAGGTGACACCAAGTGCCCCTGGTGACCCTGAATCACCTCAGGGACCCCAGGGGTGACCCCAGGGTGACCCCGGGGTGACCCCTGTGTGACCCCTTTGTGACCCCTGGTGAGCCCAGGTGACACCAAGTGCCCCTGGTGACCCTGAATCACCTCAGGGACCCCAGGGGTGACCCCGGGGTGACCCCCGTGTGACCCCCGTGTGACCCCCGTGTCCCTGTGGCAGCCCCGGGGTCTGGGGGCCGTGGGAGCCCTGGAGCAGCTGCTCCGTCACCTGCGACGAGGGGACACAGAGGAGGGGACGCAGCCGCAGGCCCGGGGGGGGACACGGCGGGGACAGCACCGAGTGGCAGCTGAGGGCGTGTGACATGGCCTGCTGCCCTGGTGGGACATCGGGGGGGACACGGGGGGGACACGGGGGGGACACGGGGACAGGGGGGGTGTGGGGACACGGGGGGGACACGGGGGACAAGGGAGGGACGGGGGGGACAGTGGGCCTTGGGGCATGGGGGGGACATGGGGACACAAGGAGGGGACAAGGGGACACATGATGGACGTGGGGACATGGAGGGTTTGGGACACACAGAGGCCACAGGGGTGACACTGCGGGATTTGGGGACCAGGCCCCAGGGGTGACACGAGGGATGTGGGGACACTGGGTGACACAAAGGGATTTGGCGACGCGGGAGTGACGTGAGGGATGTGGGGAGATGGAGGTGACATGTCCCTGTCTCTGTGTCCCCGTGTCCCCATCCCTATCCCTGTGTCCCTGTCCCCTGTCCTTGTGTCCCTGTTGCTGTTCCTGTTGCTGTCCCATCCCTGTCCCTGTCCCCTCCTGTCCCTGCTGTCCCTGTGTCCCTGTTGCTGTCCCTGTCCCTATGTCCTTGTCCCCTCCTGTCCCTGTACCTGCTGTCCCTGTGTCCTTGTCCCTGTGTCCCTGTGTCCCTGGCGCTGTCCCTGTCCGTGTCCCTGTCGCTGTCCCATCCCTGTCCCTGTCCTTGCTGTCCCTGTCCCTGCTGTCCCTGTCCCTGTGTCCCTGCTGTCCCTGTGTCCCTGTCCCTGCTGTCCCTGCTGTCCGTGTCGCTGTCCGTGTCGCTGTCCCTGCTGTCCCTGGGGTCCGTGTCGCTGTCCCTGTCGCTGTCCCTGTGTCCCTGCTGTCCCTGTGTCCCTGTCCCTGCTGTCCCTGCTGTCCGTGTCGCTGTCCCTGCTGTCCCTGGGGTCCGTGTCGCTGTCCCTGTCGCTGTCCCTGTGTCCCTGCTGTCCCTGTGTCCCTGTCCCTGCTGTCCCTGCTGTCCGTGTCGCTGTCCGTGTCGCTGTCCCTGCTGTCCCTGGGGTCCGTGTCGCTGTCCCTGTCCCTGTCCCTGTGTCCCTGCTGTCCCTGTGTCCCTGTCCCTGCTGTCCCTGCTGTCCCTGCTGTCCGTGTCGCTGTCCCTGTCCCTGTCCCTGCTGTCCCTGCTGTCCGTGTCGCTGTCCCTGTCCCTGTGTCCCTGCTGTCCCTGTGTCCCTGTCCCTGCTGTCCCTGCTGTCCCTGCTGTCCGTGTCGCTGTCCCTGTGTCCCTGTCCCTGCTGTCCCTGCTGTCCCTGCTGTCCCTGCTGTCCGTGTCGCTGTCCCTGTCCCTGCTGTCCCTGCTGTCCCTGCTGTCCGTGTCGCTGTCCCTGTGTCCCTGTCCCTGCTGTCCCTGCTGTCCGTGTCGCTGTCCCTGTCCCTGCTGTCCCTGCTGTCCCTGCTGTCCGTGTCGCTGTCCCTGTCCCTGTCCCTGCTGTCCCTGCTGTCCCTGCTGTCCGTGTCGCTGTCCCGTGTCCCCGCCGCAGTCCCGGGGGGCTGGAGCCCCTGGTCCCCGTGGGGTGGCTGTTCTGTCACCTGTGGGGAGGGGTCCCAGCGGCGCCAGCGCAACTGCTCCAATCCCCTCCCCCGCTGCGGCGGCTCTTGCGGGCCCGGGGACAGCGAGGACACGCGGCGGTGTCAGGCGACACCGGCCACCTGCCCAGGTGAGGGGAGGGCGGGGGAGGGGCGGGAAAGGTGGGGGAGGGGCGGGAGGTGTGAAGGTGGGGGAAGGGACGAGCCCCCAGAGACCCCCATGAGAGATTTGGGGGAGGGGAGAGGGTGGGGGAGGGGGGGGCAGGATGAGGTGGGGGAGGGGCTGCCCTGACCCCCCCCCCCGCCCCTCCCCTCCCCCCGCAGTGCCCGGCGCGTGGGGCCCGTGGGGGTCGTGGGGTCCCTGCTCGGGGTCGTGCCGGGGGGCGGGGCCGGGCCGGAGCCGCCGCCGCCGCTGCGATTCCCCGGAGCCGTCGCGGGACCCCCCCGGGACCCCCTGCCCGGGCAGCGACACCGAGACACAGCCCTGCCCCGGGCTGCCGCCCTGCCCCGGTGAGAGCCCGCCACCCCCCGAGAGCCCCGGAGACCCCCCGAGAGCCCCCGAGAGCCCCCGGGACCCCCCGAGAGCCCCCGAGAGCCCCCGGGACCCCTGAGAGCCCCCGAGAGCCCCGGAGACCCCCCGAGAGCCCCCGGGACCCCTGAGAGCCTCCGGGACCCCTGAGAGCCCCCGAGAGCCCCCGGGACCCCCCGAGAGCCCCCGAGAGCCCCCGAGAGCCCCCGAGAGCCCCCGGGACCCCCTGACAGCCACGGGACCCCTGAGAGCCCCCGAGACCCCCCGAGAGCCCCCGAGAGCCCCCGAGACCCCCCGAGAGCCCCCGAGAGCCCCCGGGACCCCCTGAGAGCCCCCCGAGACCCCTGAGAGCCTCCGGGACCCCCCGAGAGCCCCCGAGACCCCTGAGAGCCTCCGGGACCCCCCGAGAGCCCCCGAGACTCCTGAGAGCCCCCGGGACCCCCCGAGAGCCACGGGACCCCTGAGAGCCCCGGGATCCCCCGGGATTCCCTGAGACCATCTGGGAGCCCCTGAGATCCCCCCGAGACCCCCTGAGAGCCCCCGAGACCCCCTGAGACCCCCGGGACCCCTGAGAACCCCCGGAACCACCTGACAGCCCCGGGACCCCTCGGGACTCTCTGAGACCGTCTGGGACCCCCTGAGACCCCCCCGGGACACCACTGGGACCACCCCGGCCCCCCCTGGAACGCCCTGAGACCCCTTGGACCCCCAAGAACTCCTCGAGACTCTCCCAGAAGCCTCCAGCGCCCTCTGGACCCCCCCTAAGAGCCCCCCCCGGAACCCCCTGGGACCCCGTGAGACCACCCTGGGACCCTCCAGGAGGCCCCCAGGACCTCCAGGACACGCCCCCGAACCCCTCAGGACCCCCCAGGACCTTTCCAGGACCCCCCCTAGGACCCCCCAGGACCCTCAGGACCCCCCAGGGCCCCCCAGGACCCCCCAGGACCCTTCCAGGACCCCCCCAGGACCCTCAGGACCCCCAAGGACCCTTCCAGGACCCTTCCATGACCCCCCCAGCCGTGTTTGGGGGAGGGGGTCGTGCCCTCTCTGACCCCTCCCCTTTTCCCCCCTTCCCCAGTGCACGGCGCGTGGGGGGCGTGGTCGGCGGCCACGCCCTGCCCGGTCACCTGCGGCCTGGGCGGGGTCGTTGAGCGCCGCGCCTGCGACGCCCCCGCCCCAAATCACGGGGGGCGTGGCTGTGCCGGCCCCGAGCGGCGCCGGGGGCTCTGCGGGCCCCGGGACCCCTGCCCAGGTGAGGGGCGGGGCATAAAGGGGCGGGGCTTGATGGGTGGGGCGTAACGGGGCGGGACTTAATGGGGTGGGGGTTAACAGGGTGGGGCTTAACAGGGAGGGGATTAACGGGGTGGGGCGTAATGGGGAGGGGCTTAATGGGGTGGGGCTAAACAGGGTGGGGCTTAACGGGGTGGGGCTTAACGGGGAGGGGCTTAACGGGGCGGGGTGTAACAGGGTGGGGATGAATGAGTCGGGGCTTAATGGGGTGGGGCTTAATGGGGTGGGGCTGTGCAGTGTGAGGTGTAATGGGGAGGGGCTTAACAGGGTGAGGATTAATGGGGAGGGGCTTAAGAGGGTAGTGATTAATGGGGTGGGGGTTAACAGGGAGGGGCTCAATGGGGTGGGGCTTAACGGAGTGAGGGTTAATGGGGAGGGGCTTAACGGGGTGAGGATGGAGGGGTGGGGCTTAATGGGGTGGGGCTGTGCAGGGTGGGGATTAACGGGGTGGGGCTAAAACGGGGTGGGGCTTAATTGGGTGGGGCTTAAAGGGGCAGGATTTAATGGGAAGGGGCTGAGGGGTGCGGGCGCGTGGGGCAGATCTTAAAGGGGTGTGGGGTGTGGGTGTGGCCTTGTGGGGTGGGGTCTGGGGCGGAGGCGTGGGGATGGGGTGGGGCTGGAATGGGGTGGGGTAGTGGGCGTGGTTTTGTGAGTGGGTGGGGCTCGGGGAGGGGAAGGGAGGGAGGGAAGAGCAAAGAAAAAAGGAGAAGGGGAACGGGAAGGGAAAAGCGAGAAAAGAGAAAAAGGGAAAAGGGGAAGAAAAAAGGGGAAGGGAAGAAGAAAAGGGAAAAAACCAAAGGAGGAAAAGGGAAAGTGAAAGGAAAACGGAAAAGGAGAAGGGGAAAGGGTAAAGGGTATGGAAAACGCAAAAGAAAAGGGGAAAAAGAGAAAGAAAAGAGAGAGCAAGGAAGGAAAAGAGAAGGGAGAAGTGAAAAGGAAAAAGAAAAAGGAAAAGGGAAAACGGGAAAAGGGAAAGGAGCTCCCAGCCCCCGGGCTGTCCCCGGGCTGTCCCCGGGTGTCCCTGGGTGTCTCCGGGTGTCCCCGGGCTGTCCCTGCCTGTCCCCACAGTGTCCCCGGGTTGTCCCCGGGCTGTCCCCAGGTGTCCCCGGCTGTCCCCAGGTTGTCCCCGGGCTGTCCCCAGGTGTCCCCAGCCCCACTGAGCCCTCTCCCCCCAGCCCTGGTGCACTGGGGTCCCTGGAGCCCCTGGAGCCCCTGCTCGCGGCCCTGGGGGGACATCGCCTGTCGCAGCAACGTGGGGCAGCAGCGGCGCACGCGGGAATGTGTGGGGCACAGCCCGGGGGGCCCCGCCTGCCCCACGGCCGAGGACGTCGGGATCATCCAGCTGCGGGCCTGCTACAACATCCAGGACTGCAGCTGTGAGTCAGCCGGCCCCATGGCTGCCCCATGGCACCCCAGAGATCCTGGAGGGAGCCACAGAGCTGCCCCATAGATCCTGTCCCCCATAGCTGCCCCATGGCTGCCCCATGGCACCCCAGAGATCCTGGAGGGAGCCACAGAGCTGCCCCATAGATCCTGTCCCCCATAGCTGCCCCATGGCTGCCCCATGGCACCCCAGAGATCCTGGAGGGAGCCACAGAGCTGCCCCATAGATCCTGTCCCCCATAGCTGCCCCATAACTGCCCCATGGCACCCCAGAGATCCTGGAGGGAGCCCCAGAGCTGCCCCATAGATCCTGTCCCCCATAGCTGCCCCATGGCTGCCCCATGGCACCCCAGAGATCCTGGAGGGAGCCACAGAGCTGCCCCATAGATCCCGTCCCCCATAGCTGCCCCATAGCTGCCCCATGGCACCCCAGAGATCCTGGAGGGAGCCACAGAGCTGCCCCATAGATCCCGTCCCCCATAGCTGCCCCATAGCTGCCCCATGGCACCCCAGAAACCCTGGAGGGAGCCCCAGAATTGCCCCATAGATCCTGGGGGACCTTAACTCCCCATAGCGCCCCATAGCTGCCCTATCGATCCTGGAGGGAGCCCCAGAACTGCCCCATAACCCCCCCGAAGTTCCCCCTACAGCTGCCCCACGGCTCCCGGTTGGAACCCCATAGCTGCCCCATAGACGCTGTTGGGACCCCTAGAGCTGCCCTGCCCCACGGCTGCCCTATAGCGGCCCTATAACTCCTGGTGGGAGCCCCATAGCTGCCCCACAGCTGCCCCACAGACCCTCACAGGGTCACCCACGCCCACCCCATATCCCGCCCCCTGCCCCCCGCTCTATGGGGCGTGTGGGGCGGGGGGGTGAGGCTGCCCTGTGCCCCCCCAGTGCAGGGGGAATGGTCAGACTGGAGCCCCTGGGGGCTCTGCACCCCCCCCTGTGGGGCCAGCCCCACACGGAACCGCAGCCGCGAGTGCCGCCCCATCCTGCCCAAGTACAAGTGAGTGGGGCTGGGGGGGATGTGGGGCTGGGGGGCTTCTATAGGGTCAGGGCAGGATATGGGGGCACAGGGGTTTCTATGGGGCTGGGGGGGATGTGGGGCTGGGGGGCTTCTGTGGGGCCAGGGCAGGATATGGGGGCACAGGGGTTTCTATGGGGCTGGGGGGGATATGGGGCTGGGGGGCTTCTGTGGGGCCAGGGCAGGATATGGGGGCACAGGGGTTTCTATGGGGCTGGGGGGGATATGGGGCTGGGGGGTTCTGTGGGGCTGGGGGGTCTCTATGGCATTTAGGGGGTCTCTATGGGGCCGGGAGTTCTCTATGGGTCTGGGGGTCTCTATGGGATTTGGGGGGGGGGTCTCTATGGGTCTGTGGGATTTATGGGGGTCTCTGTGGGACAGGAGGTCTCTATGGGGCCGGGGGGAGTCTCTATGGGGCAGAGGTGGTTCTATAGGATTGGGGGGTCCCTATGGGGCCGGGGGGGTCCCTATGGGATTCATGGGGGTCTCTATGGGGCAGAGATGGTTCTATAGGATCTGGGGGTCCCTATGGGGCCGGGGGGGTCCCTATAGGGCAGAGGTGTTTCTGTAGGATTGGAGGGGTCTCTATGGGATTCGTGGGGATCCCTATGGGGCAGAGGTGGTTCTATAGGATTGAGGGGGTCCCTATGGGGCCGGGGGGGTCTCTATGGGGCAGAGGTGGTTCTATAGGATCTGGGGGTCCCTATGGGGCCGGGGGGGTCTCTATGGGGCAGAGGTGGTTCTATAGGATCTGGGGGTCCCTATGGGGCCGGAGGGGTCTCTATGGGGCCGGGGGGGTCCCTATAGGGCAGAGGTGTTTCTATAGGATTGGAGGGGTCTCTATGGGATTCATGGGGATCCCTATGGGGCAGAGGTGGTTCTATAGGATTGGGGGGTCTCTATGGGGCAGAGGTGGTTCTATAGGATTGGGGGGTCCCTATGGGGCCGGGGGGGTCCCTGTGGAGCAGAGGTGGTTCTATAGGATTGGAGGAGTCTCTGTGGGATTGGGGGTCCCTATGGGGCAGAGGTGGTTCTATAGGATCTGGGGGTCCCTATGGGGCCGGGGGGGTCTCTCTATGGGACCGGGGGGGTCCCTGTGGGGCAGAGGTGACCCCGCCCCCCCCCCCCAGCCCCACGGTGCCCAACGTGGGCTCGGCCGGGACCTCCAACGTTTCGTTCTGGGGGGCGGCGCGGCCGCGGTGCGCCCCCCTGCGGGAGGAGCGGCTGCGCCTGGAGGAGACGAGGCCGTGCCGGAACGTGCGGCCCTGCCCCCCGCCCGAGGGTCAGCGGGACCGCGGGGGGGGCGGGGAAACCCCGGGGGGAGGGGCGGGGAAACCCCGGGGGGAGGGGCGGGGATTCCCCCGGGGGGAGGGGCAGGAGGGGAATTCCCGGGGGGGGGGTGTTGGTGCCGGGGGGGAGGGGCAGGAGGAGTCCCTTGGGGGGGAAGGGGCAGAATTAATCTCGGAGGGGGAGGGGTAAAGGGAGTCCCCGGGAGGGGGGGAGGGGCTGTGGGAAATCCCCAGGGGGGGGGAGGGGCCGGGGTCTCCCCCCTGACCTTCCCTTCCCCCCCCCCAGAGCAGTGAGACCCTCGGAGACCTCGTGGGACCCCCGGGACCCCAACCCCCCCCGGCCCCGCCCCCCCAATAAAATCCCAGCATGGAAACGGCTCCGAGGCGTGTGGGGGAGGGGCGGGAGGGGGGTGGGACCCCCGTGGGGGAGGGGCTGAGCCCAGAACTTAGTGACGTCACCGACTCCACCCCTCCATGCCCCGCCCATTTCTGCAGAACCAGGGGTGTGGCTGGCGGTGACATCATAGGGGAGCCACGCCCGTCTCGCACGAGGCGTGGCCGGAAGTGACGCAGCGGGGGCGGGGCGGGGGCGGGGCCGGCCGGGGAGGATTTTGGGGCTCATCCCGCGGGTGCCTCAGCCCGGAGGGGTCCCCAGGGCCCCCCGCCCCCCCCCCCCGAGCCCCTATAGCCCCCATAGGCCCCCCCGGCAGCCGCCCCGGCCCTGCCCCCCATCCCCAGCCCCTATAGATCCTGCCCCTATAGATCCTGCCCCTATAGATCCTGCCCCTATAGATCCTGCCCCTACAGCCCCATCCCCTATAGCTCCATCCCCTATAGCCCCATCCCCTATAGATTCATCCCCTATAGATCCATCCCCTATAGATCCATCCCCTATAGATCCATCCCCTATAGCCCCCCATCCCCAGCCCCTATAGATCCTGCCCCTATAGCCCGAGCCCCATAACCCCCCCTCCCCTATAGCCCCCTCCCCTATAGAAGTCCCTCCCCTGTCGCTCGGCCCCACATCTATAGGATGCCCCCCCCTATAGCCCTGAACCCCCCCCGCCCCTAACCGCCCCCCCCCTCCCCCTCGCGAATTCCCTATAGGGGATTCCATAGGGGATCTATAGGGGAAACCCCTACAGGATCCACAGGGAATCTGTAGGGCATCCATAGGGAATCCACAGGTGGATCTATAGGAGATCCACAGGTGATTCCAGAGGGCATCCATAGGGCACCTATAGGGCATCTATAGGGCACCTATAGGGCATCTATAGGGGAATCCATAGGGAATCTATAGGGCATCCAGAGGGAATCCACAGGTCAGTCTATCGGGGATCCGCAGGGGATCCATAGGGGAATCCATAGGGGAATCCATAGGGGATCCATAGGGGATGGAGTTCCTGCGGCGCCGCCTGTCGGACGGGAATTTCCTGGCGGGGGGGATGGGCGGGGAGCCCCCCCCGGTGGGGGGAGGGGCGGGGAGACCCCCCCGGGCCGCCCCCCCCACGGCGCCGCTGCTGCTCGTCATCGCCCCCCCCAGCACGGACTGGTACGTACCGAGACCCCCCCCCAAAAAATCCCTGAGGGTGGGACCCCCCTAAACCCCCCACCCTGAGACCCCCCCCCAAAAAATCCCTGAGGGTGGGACCCCCCTAAACCCCCCACCCTGAGACCCCCCCCCAAAAAATCCCTGAGGGTGGGACCCCCCTAAACCCCCCACCCTGAGACCCCCCCCCAAAAAATCCCTGAGGGTGGGACCCCCCTAAACCCCCTCCCCCATCCTGGGACCCCCCCCCAAATTCCTGAGCGTGGGACCCCCCTAAACCCCCTCCCCCATCCTGGGACCCCCCCCCAAATTCCTGATTTTGCAGACCCCCCCCCCCCCCAAATTTCCCCACCCTGGGACCCCCAAATCTCCTCCGGGCCCCCCCGGCTCCTGGGGAGGGGGCGGGGTTTTTTTTGGGGGGGGGTAAATCAGATTTTTAGGGTCACCTGTGGAAGTTTGATTTTGGGGTGAGGGAGAATTTGGGGGGGGGGTTGGGAATTTTGGGGGGGGGATCCCTCCAATTCTGGAGGGGGGGGAATTTTTTGGGGGAGGGGTCTCTCCGATTTTGGGGATGGGAATTTTTTGGGGGGGGGGATAATTTTGGGGGTCTCTCCAATTTTTAGGGTGCGGAATTTTTTGGGCGGGGGTCTCTCCAATTTTGGGGATGGGAATTTGGGGGGGGGGGGGCGATAATTTTGGGGACCCCTCCAATTTTTTGGGCACGGAATTTTTTTGGGGGGAGGGGTCTCTCCAATTTTGGGATCCCCCCCTCCAGGGTCAAACCCTTCAAGGGCAAATCCGTGCACGGGGACGCCGAGCTCAGAGTGGAGCAGGTGAGTTTTGGGGACCCCCCCCCCTAAATTTTGGGATCCCCCCTAAAAATTTGGGACTTTTCCAATTTTGGGACTCCACCCCCTTAAAATTTTGGGGTCTCTCAATACTTTGGGGTTCCCTGAGAGGAATTTTGGGGTCCCTTGGATGAAGTTTTGGGGTTCCCCTGAGGGGAATTTTTTTGGGGGGGGGCCCCCGAAATCTTTCCTGGTCTCCAAAAATTCGAAGATTTTTGGGGTTCGGGTTGGTTTTGGGGAGGTTTGGGTCATTTGGGGTTGGGATTTCCCTGGAGTTTTTGGGGGCCCGTCCTAAATTTTGGGGTGCTCTGAACCTCCTGGCGCTCCCCAGATTTGGGATTTGTGTTTAGGGGGAATTTGGGGTCCCTTGAGGGGAATTTTGGGGGTCCCCGATGGAAAATTTTGGGATCCCCTTTAAGAGAAATTTTGGTTTCCCTTTGAGGGAAATTTTGGGGTGCCCTGAAATCTTTCCTTGTCTCCAGTCCCAGATTTTTCGGGATCCCCTGGAGGTTTTGGGCTCGGCATTCCTAAAACCTCCGCCCCAATTCGGGGGGTTCGGGACAGAATTTTTGGGTCGAACGAGCCAAAATTTTTGGGGGGGTTTCCTTCCTAAATTTTACAATCCTGAGAGATTTCCACCGCCCTCAATCTGAATTTTGACTCCAAAATCTTTTTGGTTTCGAACTCGATTTGGGGCTCCGGGTTTTGGGGTGGGATTGAGGGAGCCCGGGGAGGTTTTTTTGGGGGTTTTTTTTTTTGGGGGGGGGGTGGTGGCCCCAGGAGGAATTTTTTTGGGGGGTGGATTTTGGGGTGTCCCTCCCCCCAGGCGCAGTTCTCGGAGCTCTCCTTGGCCGCCTCCACCCACGGCGCCCTCAGCGTCACCATCGACGCCCCCCGGGGGGGCTCCAGGTGCGCTTTGGGGCAAAAAAAAAAGGATTTTATTGAAAAAACTTGGATTCACTCATCGCATTTAGATCCGAGATGAATCGCATTTTAGTATTTTATAATTAATTAATTATTAAGGTTAATTCCTGTATTAAGTTTCGGTGAAGCGTTGCTCAGTTAAATTGGATTTTTTTGGGGGAGGGGGGGGGTGGGGCGCGTGGTTTGGGATTTTTTTTGGAATTTTTTTTGAAATTTTTATTGGTATCGGGGGTTTGTTTGGTTTTTTTTTTTTTTTTTTGAGGAGGGATGTTTTTTTGGGATCTTGGGAAATCTTGGTCGGGTTTGGGTTTTTGGGGGGGAGGTTGGATTTTTTCGTTGTTGTTGTTTGGTTTGTTTTTTAATATTTTTTATTAGTAGTATTTTTTGGAAAAAAAATTAATACAGTTTTGAATTTTTTTTCGAAAATTTTTAATTTTTTGTTTTGTTTTGGGGTTTTGTTTTTTTTTTTTGCAATCTCGGGATTTTTTTTTAAAAATCCGGAAATTTATTTTTGGGGATTTTTTTTTTTTTTAAATCCTTGGAAAATTTTAATTTTATTTTTTTTCGATTTGGGGGTTGAATTTTGAGGCGGGTTGTCGGGATTCGGGGGGGATTTGGGGGTTTGGAAGGTCGGGATTTTTTTGGGGGGGGGGTGGGGGTTTATTGATTATTTTGGGGTGGGGGTTTATTGATTATTTTGGGGACCCCCCCCCCCCCAGGAGGGTGCGCCCCGATTTCGTGCTGGTGCGGGAGGAGCCGCAGGGCGGGGCGGGGGGCGCCCCCCGCAGGCTCCTGGCGGGACTGCACCTGGGGGGGGTCCCCAGCGCCGACCCCCTGCCCGCCCTGTACGGCTTCGCACACCCCCCCTGCCTGGTGAGCCACTGGGGGGACTGGGGGGACTGGGAGGGGACTGGGAGGGACTGGGAGGGACTGGGGGGAACTGGGAGGGGACTGGGAGGGACTGGGGGGGACTGGGAGGGGACTGGGGGGGACTGGGAGGGACTGGGGGGAACTGGGAGGGGACTGGGAGGGACTGGGGGGAACTGGGAGGGACTGGGGGGACTGGGAGGGGACTGGGAGGGACTGGGGGGGGGATTGGGGGGGACTGGGGGGACTGGGAGTGACTGGGAGGGGATTGGGAGGAGATTGGGAGGGGACTGGGGGGGACTGGGGGGGACTGGGAGTGACTGGGAGAGGATTGGGGGGGACTGGGGGGGACTGGGAGGGACTGGGAGAGGATTGGGGGAGACTGGGATTGGATTTGGGGTAACTGGGATGGACTGGGATGTGCTGGGAGGGTTTTGGGGGTCACTGGGAGGGATTGGGGGGGACTGGGAGTGACTGGGAGGGGACTGGGAGGGGATTGGGGGGGACTGGGAGTGACTGGGAGAGGATTGGGGGGGACTGGGAGGGACTGGGGGGGGACTGGGAGGGGATTGGGGGGGACTGGGGGGACTGGGAGGGGATTGGGAGGAGATTGGGAGAGGACTGGGGGGGACTGGGGGGGACTGGGAGTGACTGGGATGGACTGGGAGGGGATTGGGAGGGATTGGGGGGGACTGGGAGAGGGTTGGGGGAGACTGGGGGGGACTGGGGAGGCACTGGGATGGGATTTGGAGTAACTGGGATGGACTGGGAGGTGCTGGGAGGGTTTTGGGGGTCACTGGGAGGGACTGGGAGGTAACTGGGGAGCACTGGGAGCACTGGGCAGGGCGGTTCGCTGGCCTTTGACGTTCCCAGTGCTCCCAGTTTGCCCAGTTGGCTCGGCTGCAGCGGGAACTGGGCCATGAGGCCTTTCCACTGGTGCCACAGCGCTTCTGCAACCGGCCCCGGGGACTGGTGAGCACTGGGGGGACTGGGAGGGACTGGGGGGGGACTGGGAGGGACTGGGAGGGGACTGGGAGGGGCTGGGAGGGACTGGGGGGGACTGGGGGAACTGGGGGGACTGGGGAGACTGGGATCTACTTTGGGACAAGGGGGGGTGTCACTGGGGTCACTGGTCTCTCACTGGTGTTACTGGTGTTACTGGTGTCACCGGTGTGTCACTGGTGTGTCACTGGTGTTACTGGTGTTACTGGTGTTACTGGTCTCTCACTGGTGTCACCGGTGTGTCACTGGTCTCTCACTGGTGTTACTGGTGTCACCGGTGTGTCACTGGTGTGTCACTGGTGTGTCACTGGTGTCACCGGTGTCCCCTCTGTCCCCAGTTGACCTCTCCGACCTTCCCCATGTCGGTGACTCTCAGCCCCGCCCCCGCCGGGGTGGGACAGGTGAGACCCCGCCCCTCTCCAGCCCTGCCCCACCCACCAGGTGTATGGGGGGTGTGGCCTCTGGTGGGCGTCGGTCGGTATGGGTGGGGCTGTGTGGGCGTGGCTGTGTGGGCGTGGTTCAGTGTGTGGCTGTTCCTCTGGGCGTGGCTTTGTGAGGGCGTGGCCAAAGCGCTCTGGCTCTTCATTCGCGTGGCCAAACGGGGTGTGGTTTGCTGGGTGTGGCCATCAGGGCGTGGCTCTGGGCATATCTGTGGGCGGGGTTCTCCAGGACCTTGGGCGTGTCAGTGGGCGTGGTTCTGCAGGACGTCGGGTGTGTCAGTGGGCGTGTCAGTGGGCGTGTCAGTGGGCGTGTTTCCATCCGGCCCGTCTGTCCCCAGGTGCGCGTGGGGTCCCCGCAGGTGCTGGGGGCGGTGGCGGCCGCCATGGGCGGGGCCCGGGCGGGGGCGCTGCTGAGGGCGGAGCCCCCCGCGACACAGAAACTGCGCGTGCAGCGAATCGGGGACCAGTACCGGGCCCTGCGGTGAGACTGGGGGGACTGGGAGGACTGGGAGGGACTGGGAGGGACTGGGAGGGGCTGGGAGGGGACTGGGGGGGGACTGGGAGGGACTGGGGGGGACTGGGAGGGACTGGGGGGGACTGGGAGGACTGGGAGGGACTGGGAGGGGACTGGGGGGGACTGGGAGGGGACTGGGGGGGACTGGGAGGGGACTGGGGGGGACTGGGAGGGGACTGGGGGCACTGGGACTGGGAGGACTGGGAGGACTGGGAGGGACTGGGAGGGACTGGGAGGGGACTGGGGGGGACTGGGGGGGACTGGGAGGGACTGGGGGGGACTGGGAGGGACTGGGAGTGACTGGGAAGGTTCGTCCTGGGGGTGGGGCCTCATTGTTGGGGCGGGGTCTGGGAAGGGGCGTGGCCGGTGGTGTTTTGGTGACCCCGCTGACCCCGTGTCACCCCCAGGTGGTCCCTCGGGGGCGGGGACACTGCGGGGGAGGGGCCGCAGGTGGAGCCGGTCGCCCTCAGCCCTAGGTGAGTGCAGGGGGCGGGGCTTAAGAGGGGCGTGACTTTGGGAGGGGTGTGGTTATGCATCAAGGGGTTGGGCTAAGAGGGAAGAGGCGTGGTTTCAGCAGGAAGAGGCGTGGCTCTGAAAAGGTGTGGCTACAGTGAAAGGATCAGGGCTATGCATGAAGGGGAGTGGCTGTGTAGATGGGCGGGGCCACGGAAAGGGCTGTGGCCAATAATGATACCCGTGAGTGGGGTGGGGCTCCTTGTGGGCGTGGCCTCTGACCCCGCCCCTCCCGCAGGCACCGGGGCTGGGTGGACGCCTGCGCCGGCCTCTTCGGGGGCGTCGACATCTGCGGGGTGGAGGCGCTGCGGGGTCCTGACGGGCAGGAGCACATCGTGCAGGTAACACACACCTGGGCACACCTGGGGGGACCCGGGACACACCTGGACACGCCTGGGGCACCTGGGGAACACCTGGACACACCTGGACCTGCCTGTAGCACACCTGCAGGGACCTGGGACACACCTGGGGTACTCCTAGGGACACCTGGGGACACCTGGGGAACACCTGGGCACACCTGGACCTGCCTGTAGCACACCTGCAGGGACCTGGGGCACACCTGGGGTACTCCTAGGGACACCTGGGGACACCTGGGGAACACCTGGGGAACACCTGGGCACACCTGGACCTGCTTGTAGCACACCTGCAGGGACCTGGGACACACCTGGGGTACTCCTGGGGACACCTGGGGAACACCTGGGGAACACCTGGGCACACCTGGACCTGCCTGTAGCACACCTGCAGGGACCTGGGACACACCTGGGACACACCTGGACACACCTGGGGCACCTGGGGAACACCTGGACCTGCCTGTAGCACACCTGCAGGGACCTGGGACACACCTGGGGTACTCCTGGGGACACCTGGGGACACCTGGGGAACACCTGGACATGCCTGTAGCACACCTGCAGGGACCTGGGACACACCTGGGGTACTCCTGGGGACACCTGGGGAACACCTCAGGCACAGTTGGGGCCTACCTGGGCCCACCTGAGCCCCCCCACCTGTCCCCCCCCGCAGGTCCTGGGCTCGTGGCTGCCGTTGCTGGGCCCGGGCGCGGCCGAGGATCGCGGCCACATCGTGGAGCTGGTGCTGGAGCGGATGAGGGAGGAGCTGCCCCGCCCACGGAGCCCCTCCCCTGCCCGGCCCCTCCCACAGGTAACTGCCCCTCCCCCCCACACCCAGAACCCCCCCCGCCCCCAATCCCCAAATTTAACCACGCCCCCTTTCCTGCCCCACAGGCCTCGGCCACATCGGGGTCCCCCCGGCCGGGGACGCCCCCCCAGCAGAGACCCCAACCCCAGGGTGAGTGAACCCCCCTAAACCTGGATTCCCAAAATCCCCCAAAAATTCCTGGGAGCCCCTCAAAAACCCTGGGAGAGTCGGGAATTCTCTGAAACGGGGACCAAAAATAATTCGGAAATAGTTGAGCAATAATTCAAATCACCCACAATCTGGGGAGCCCCTCCCAGTCCCTCCTCCCCTGGGACACCCCAAAATTTGGGGGATTCCGCCCAAGATCGGGACATTTCCCCGCCTCAAGCCCCGCCCCCTCTCAGGTGTTTCTGTTCCCTCCAGGTGCGCCGCCGCCATCCGGCCCCGCTCAGCCACGCCCTTCGCCGCAGGGACAGCCACGCCCACAAATGGGTGGAGCTTCACCGCGGCCAGTCCAGCCCGGCCCTGCCCCACCTCGAGGCCCCTCCCAGCCCCGCCCACTCGGGGCACAACCCCGCCCCCAAAGCCCAGGGGCTACGCCCCAGCCCCGCCCGCAAAGCCCAGGGGCTACGCCCCAGCCCCGCCCCACCTCCCCGCAACCACGCCCACAAACTCCACCTGGCACTGTGCAGCCACGCCCGCAAACCCCACCCAGCTCCCCACAGCCACACCCACAAGCCCCACCTACTGCACAGCCCCGCCCACCTCTGGCTGCTGCAGCGTCTCAGCCACGCCCACCCACCCCACAAACCCGCCCACAAGCCCCGCCCACATCCCCGCAGCCCCGCCCACAAATCTCTCCCACCTCCCAACCTCGTCCTCAAGCCCCGCCCACAGCACAGCCCCGCCCTCAAGCCCCACCCACTTCTCAGCCCCGCCCACCAGGCCCGACGGTGTCCCCCCAGCCCAGGCAACAAGCCCCGCCCCCTTCACAGCCCCGCCCCCAGGCCCCACCCACCTCAGCCCCTCAACCCCGGCCCCCCGGCCCGGCTACATCACCCCAGCCCCGCCCCCAAGCCCCACCCACCTCTCCCCAGCCCCGCCTCCAGCGCTCCCCCTCCGTCCCCCAGCCCCGCCCCCAAGGCCCGCAAGCTCCTCCCACTACCCGCCAGCCCCGCCCCCAAGCCCCACCCATCGCCCCCAAACCCGCCCTGGCCCCCAAACCTGGAGCCCCGCCCCCCAGGTAAGTCGGGGGGGGGGGCTGTGGAGGGGAAGGGGGCGTGGCTTGTGCCCCGCCACGCCCCCCCTGAACCCCCAAATTCCGCAGCCCCGCCCCCGAGCAGGGCCCCCCCGAGAGCCTGCGGGCGCTGCGGCAGAGCTTCGCCAGCCTCTTCGCCGACTGAGGGGCGCCCCAAACACCGGGGGGACCCCAAACCTCCCCTGCCGGACCCCAAAGTACCCCGGGGTGCCCCACGATTCCCGGCGACAGCCCAAGATAACCCCCAAAGCACCCCGAGACCCATCCGGGGCGGGGGGCTGCATATCAAAACCCACCGGGGGACACCCCAAAGTATCTCGGGGACACCCCGAAACGCCGCCCGGGGTCAGTCTGAAATCCCCTGGGGAGCCCCAAATGTCACCCGGGAAACCCCAAAACCACAAAACACCCCCCGGGGAACCCCAAAACCCCCGGGGATCACCCCCAGACCCCTCAGACCCATTTTTGGGTGGGTCCAGCACCTGCCAAAACCCCCACGGAATCCACCCAGGACCCCCCAAATCCATCCTGGGGGAGGTTCCGGGTGTTCGGGAGCCCCCCCCAAATCCCCCCGCACCCCCCTCGCTCTGTGCTCAGCTTCCCCCCCCCCCCCCCTCCCCAAATTGGGGTGGGGGTCTCTCAATGTGCGCTGGTGTGTGTGTGTGTGTGTGTGTCAGCCCCGCCCCCCCGCTTGGCCGCGCCCCTCTGGATCACGCCCCCGCTTGGCCACGCCCCTCTGTGCCCCGCCCCTTTGGGGACAATAAATCCCTGAGCTGCTGTGGCTGTGTCTCCTTTTGGGGTGGGGGGAATGGGGCGCGTGGGACCCCAAAATTTGGGGAGGGGTCTTGGGAAAGGGGGGGGATCTTTGCCAGGAAAGGGGCGGGGGTCGCCACAACCCGAGGAACGGTGGCCACAGAGCCTGAGGGAGATTTTGGGGGCTGGGGGAGGCACCTGGGACACACCCGGGGTCTCCAAAATAAACACACCAAAAAAATTCCGAATAAATCCGGGCATCCCCCTTTTGCTAAAAGCATCGAAATCTTCCCTAAAGTGGGACTCGAAAAGCTCAAGGATTCGCCCCAAAACTCCCGAGGTTTGGCTCCTCGAAATTTCGCTCCTCAAGTGCTGAGAATCCCAAAATCGGGGAGGAAAATGATCGGAGACACCCCAAATTTGGGGAGCCCCTCCCATAGTAACGGCGCCGCTGTCCCGGGGTGCGCTCGGTGCCCCGGAGGGCAGCGTGAGGCCAGGGCAGTGCCGAGGGCCCGGCGGGGATGTCGCGACAGGCGATAGGCGGGGGAGGGGAGGGAAAAACGAAACCTAGACCTCCCGCTCGCCAGGGGGCGCGCCATAGTCGCGGTGATGACGCGCTTCCGGTCTCCCCCCGGCGCGCCGTAATGACGTCAGAAGCGGCATGGCGGCGGCGGAGAAGGCGCAGCGCTACGAGGCGTTCGTCAGCGACGTGCTGCAGCGCGACCTGAGGTGGGTGACGTCATGTCGCGACTCCTGCCCGGGCCCTCTCCCCTTTCAGCGCTCGGGCCACGCCATCATAAACGCGTGGCGTGGCCACGCCCATTTCACCGTTGAGGTCACGCCCCTTTTATGACCACGCTCCTCCGCCTCAACCTAATAAACGCGTGTGTGTGAACACGCCCATTCACTCTCGAGACCACGCCCCCTTCACGGCCACGCCCCTCAGCATCGCACCCTAGTTATGACCACGTGCATTAAAACGTGAGGCCACGCCCACTAAGCTTTGTGATGACGCCCTTTTTGCCCCGCCCCTTACGAGGCCCCGCCTCCACTCCGTGACGTGTCCATTGCCATTTACCCCGAGACCACGCCCTTCTATTGGCCCCGCCCTTCTTAGCCGCCACGCCTAATAGCCAACCAATCCACGCGCCCTCCCGTGGCCCCGCCCCCCTTTGGCGAGGCCACGCCCCCGCCCACCAGCGCCCCCCGCAGGCGGGTGCAGGAGCAGCGCGACGCCGTCCTGGAGCAGCAGGCGCAGGTGCTGCAGCTTCGCTCCGCCCTCACCCGCCTCCAGGTGCGCGGGGGGCGTGGCCTCGAGGGCGTGGTTTGGGGAGGGGCGGGGCGTATCCAGGGAGGGGCTAGGAGGGAAATTGGGGGATCTGGAGGGGGTTTGGGGGGGATTTGGGGGGCTCTTGCGTTGGGTTTGGGGGTTTTGGGGGTGTTTTGGGGGGTAATCGGGTTCTCACGGGCAGTTTCGGGGGGATTTGGGGGGATTCAGGGGGTAATTGGGGGTCTCTGGGGAGATTTGGGGGATCTGCACTGGATTTCGGGGGATTTGGGGGGTAGTTGGGTGTCTCATGGGGGGGTTGTGGGGAATTGGGGGGATTTGGGGGGATTCAGGAAGTATTTGGGGCTATTTTGGGGGGGTTGTGGGAGATTTTTGGGGCGTTGGGAGGGGTTGGGGGGTCTCATGGCAGCGTTTGGGGGTTTTTTGGGGGGGTCTTCATTGGTTTGGGGGGTCTGGGGGAGATTTGGGGTCCCTGGGGGGGTTTTTTGGGGGGTTCTCCATGTTACATCTGGGGTCTCCGGGGGGGTTTTGGGGTCCCCAGGACGCCGACGCCCCCCTGCACACCCAGGTGGATCTCGGCTGCAATTTCTTCGTCAGCGCCGAAGTGTGAGTGAGGCTGGCACCCCCAAAAACCTCCTCAGACCCCCCCCCCCCCAAAAAAAACCATTCCAGGGACCCCAAAACTGCCCTGAGTGACCCCAAAACTCCCCAGGACCGGCCTGGGCACCTTTGGGACCTCAACCTCGTTGTAGAATTGTCCAAAATAACTCAAAGTAACGACAAGATAACCACTAATAATGACCCAAAATTCCCTTCGAGGTCTCGTAACCCCCCTGAGACCCCACAAATCCCCCAAATTTGCTGCCCCAGGACCCCCATGACCCCCGGGACACCCCATAGACCCCCTGGGGGTCTCTCCTGAGCCCCTTTTCCCCCCCCAGCCCGGACCCCCGGCGCGTTTTCGTGGCTCTGGGCTTCGGGTTCTTCGCGGAGCTGACGCTGCCTGAGGCCCTTCGGCACCTGGAGCGCCGCAATTCCCTCCTGCAGAGGTGAGACACGCCCCGGACACGCCCCCCCGGACACGCCCATCACCCTTGGATACGCCCCTTGGTGCTGGACATTGGCCCAGGGTCATACTGCCTTTGCCACGCCCCCATGGTACAGGCCACACCCCTTTTTCATCCAGGGCTTGCCTAATCCTCTCAGGACATGCCCCTTTGTTAAAGCCACGCCCCCATGCTCTCAGACCACGCCTGTTTAGTGAGGTCACACCCCTATGCTCACTGGCCACGCCTCTTTCTTGATATCACGCCCATTGAGGCCACGCCCCCATGCCACACCCTATCGCATCTGTCTCTGGGGTGGGAGGAGGCATCCACGCCCCATTGGACCACACCGACATAGGCCACACCCCCTTTTCACTTCCCTGCAGCCATATGAGGCTCCAGGTGGGCAGGTCACGACCCCTCAGCCACGCCCACACCATAAAAGGAGATCACGTCTCTACCCCATGACCAAAAAAGGAGTGCCACTCATCCAGGCCACGCCCGTTCCATTAAAGGAAGGCGCTCCCCATTTCTATGACCATAAAAGGCATGACCGCACCCTGCCAATCATCCGGCCACACCCATTCAGGAGACTCCACCTTTCCATCATCCCTCCTGCTGTGCCCCCGCCCATCTAAGCCCCGCCCACTTAATAACCGCCCCTTTTCAGGCTCAGCGATTCCCTGACCCGCGACGGGGCCAAGATCCGCGCCCACATCCGGCTGGTGCTGGAGGTAACCCCGCCCCTTTACCTGGCCACGCCCCCTCACCTGCGGGCCACGCCCCCAACGCTCTGCCCCTCCCTCTCCCAGGGCCTGCGGGAGCTGCAGGGGCTGCAGGACCCCCCCGAGCCCTGAGGGACACCTGGGAGTAAACCTGGAGTCACGTGGAGGGGTTGACACCTGGGAGTAACCCGGGTGTAAACCTGGAGTAAAAGCGGCTCGGTTTTAATTCTTGGAGTAACCTTTGCGTAAAGCTGGAGTGACGTGGAGGGTTTTTTTTTACGTCTTGGTGTAAGCTGTGTGTAACCCTGGAATGAAGCCCGGGGTTTTTTTACACCTTGGAGTGATGTGCGTGTAAAGCTGGAGTAACGCGGAGGTTTTACACCTTGGAGCAATCTATGTGTAAAGCTGGAATAAAAATGGAGGTTTTTGATCCCTTGGAGTCACCTGTGTGTAAAGCCGGAATAAATGGAATTTTTTTTAACACCTTGGAGTAACGTGTGTGTACACCTGGGAGTAAAGTGGGGAGTTTTTTTACACCTTGGAGTCACCTGTGTGTAAAGCTGGAATAAAACGGAGGTTTGTTTATTTTTTTTTTACGCTTTGGAGCGACGCGTGAGTCACTCTGGGATCGACTGGAATTTTTTCAACCCTTGGGGTTCCGCGTGCGTAAAGCCGGAGTAACGTGGAGTTTTTTTACGCCTCGGAGTAACCTTTGTGTAACCCTGGAACGAAGGGGAGCTTTTCCATTTTGAAAGGTTTTCCCTGATCTATTTTTGACCACCTCAGGTCCCCCTTTAGGGGTGCACGCTTCCCACAGACGCTCCAATGCCAGGACAGCGAGCACGGCGGAGAGCGAGCGGGCTCTCACACCATTAAAGTGTGGCTGATATCGCGATAAAGTCGCGATTGTCGCGGTGATCTTGCCAGTTTTTAGATCCGTTTCTCGCCATCGAGAGGTCCCCGTTGAGGGGTGCGCCGTTCCCAGAGCATCGCAACACCGGGACGCTGAGCTCAGCGGGGACAGTTGAGCCCGTGATGAGAACTACGGGAGTGCAGAGCTGATGTCGCGACGAATTCGCGATACCAACCGTGGTTTGGAAGGGAGTTTAAATCTATTTTTTAACCAAGGAAAGTCGCCCGCGTACGGGATGCGCCGTTCCCGGAGGCGTCGCGATACCGCGACACTGAGAGCAGCAGGGACCGTGAGAGACTCCGAGAAACAACAAGCGTCAATAACGCGGCTCGTGCTGCGATAGAATCGCAATTCCAATGATTTTTTTAGGAGTTTTTCTGTCTGTGTTTGACCTTTGAAAGGTCCCCGTTGGTGGCGCTGCGATAGCGGGACGCTGAGCGCAGCGAAGAGAATCGAGCCTGCCCCGAGAGCCGCGCCAATGTAACCGATACCGCGATAAAATCACGGAACCAGCGATAGTTCTAATCTATTTCTCACCGACGAAAGGTCCCGCGGTGGGCGCGCTGCGACAAACAGCGGGACAGTGCAGGCAGCGAAGAGAGCCGAGCCCGCCACGAGAACCGTGGAACGCAGCCTGTATCGCGATAAAATCACGACATCAGCGAAAGTTTTAAATCTATTTTTCACCAGTGAAAGGTCCCCCGGCGGGGGTGCACCGTTCCCGGAGGCACTGCAATACCGGGACGATGCGCGGAGCGGAGGGAGCAAGCTCCGGGTCCAACTCCCGAGCCCAAAAATCCGTTTAATATGAAGTCCTCTCATCGAGGACGTATCAGATATTAAACTGATAAGAACAGATACTACACTTGATCTTAGCCAAAAGGCCGAGAAGCGATGCCAGCTGTCGCGACAGGCCCCGATCGCGGCCGTGTGTGTGTTTTATCGAGGTCACGGCCACCCCCGCCTCGCCGTTTTTTACCTTCCCCAGCCCATCCCGAGCTCTTCCCGCATCTCCTCCCGCGCCTCCCGCTCCCCTCCCGACCGCTCCGACCCCAAAAATCCCGAAAATCGCCCCAAAATTGCGCTCCCATGATGCCTCTGGCGGCGCGGCGGCGCTGATTTGCATAACCCCGCCTTCCTTCGTCTCCGCCCGCTCTGGAGCCGCGCTCGCCTCGGGTTGTTCGCGCGATGTGATTGGTGAACTCTGCGCGCTGGGATTTGCATTGGCTCCGCCCCCTCCGCGCCCCCCGCCTCCCGGGTGTACTGGTGGGACTGGGCTGGGGACACTGGTGGGACTGGGCTGGGGACACTGGTGGGGACTGGTCCTGCCCAGTTTGTACTGGTGAGACTGGGCTGGGGACACTGGTGGGGACTGGTCCTGCCCAGTTTGTACTGGTGGGAACTGGGCTGGGGACACTGGTGGGACTGGGCTGGGGACACTGGTGGGGACTGGTCCTGCCCAGTTTGTACTGGTGGGACTGGGCTGGGGACACTGGTGGGGACTGGTCCTGCCCAGTTTGTACTGGTGGGACTGGGCTGGGGACACTGGTGGGACTGGGCTGGGGACACTGGTGGGGACTGGTCCTGCCCAGTTTGTACTGGTGGGACTGGGCTGGGGACACTGGTGGGGACTGGTCCTGCCCAGTTTGTACTGGTGGGACTGGGCTGGGGACACTGGTGGGACTGGGCTGGGGACACTGGTGGGGACTGGTCCTGCCCAGTTTGTGCTGGTGGGACTGGGCTGGGGACACTGGTGGGGACTGGTCCTGCCCAGTTTGTACTGGTGGGACTGGGATGGGGACACTGGTGGGACTGGGATGGGGACACTGGTGGGGACTGGTCCTGCCCAGTTTGTACTGGTGGGACTGGGCTGGGGACACTGGTGGGACTGGGCTGGGGACACTGGTGGGGACTGGTCCTGCCCAGTTTGTACTGGTGGGGACTGGGCTGGGGACACTGGTGGGGACTGGTCCTGCCCAGTTTGTACTGGTGGGACTGGGCTGGGGACACTGGTGGGGACTGGTCCTGCCCAGTTTGTACTGGTGGGACTGGGCTGGGGACACTGGTGGGACTGGGCTGGGGACACTGGTGGGACTGGGCTGGGGACACTGGTGGGGACTGGTCCTGCCCAGTTTGTACTGGTGGGACTGGGCTGGGGACACTGGTGGGGACTGGTCCTGCCCAGTTTGTACTGGTGCCAACTGGGACGCTCCCAGGAGCTCCCCCCGCGCCCTCACCCCCCTCCCCCTCTCAGCCATGACGTCACGCCCCTCCCCCCCCGGGGGACCCCCTGCCCTGGGCGTTCCCCGCCCCTCCCCCCCCCAGGGGACCCCGAGCTCGATGGTGACTCAGGGGCCGCGCCCTCCCCCACCCACAGCTGGATCCGCTCAACAGCTGGAGCGGGAGGGGGAGGGGAGCCGGCCCTGCCCGCCCCTCCCCCGCCGCGCGCACCCCCCCATCTCCCCCTCCCCCCCCAAAAAGAGACATCGGAGCGGGGTGGGGGAGGGGCAGCACCGGCCCTTTATTGCCCTCACCCCCCGCCCCTCCCCCACCCGGGGGGCAGGACGGGACCGGGGGGAGGGGGGGGGCATTCCCAGCGTGGGGTCAACAATCCCAGTTTGGGGCTGAAAATCCCAGTTTGGGGTCAACAATCCCAGTTTGGGGCTGAAAATCCCAGTTTGGGGTCAACAATCCCAGTTTGGGGCTGAAAATCCCAGTTTGGGGTCAACAATCCCAGTTTGGGGCTGAAAATCCCAGTTTGGGGTCAACAATCCCAGTTTGGGAAGAGTCCCTGTCTCAGTTCGGGGTTAAAATTCCCAGTTTCTGGTTAAAAATCCCAGTTTGGGGGTCCCTTCCCAGTTTGGGGGTCCTTTTCCAGTTTGGGGGATCCTTTCCCAGTTTGGGGGATCCTTTCCCAGTTTGGGGGGTCCCTTCCCAGTTTGGGGGGTCCTTTTCCAGTTTGGGGGTGTCCCTTCCCAGTTTGGGGGTCCTTTCCCAGTTTGGGGGTCCTTTCCCAGTTTGGGGGGTCCTTTCCCAGTTTGGACTCCCAGTTTGGGAATGGGGAGAGCGCAGCGGGGGGAGCCCTGAACTGGGCTGGGGGGGGGGCGGGTCTCCCAGTTTGAGCCTCTCTCCCAGTTCGGGGTAACCAATCCCAGTTTGGGGGTCCTCTCCCAGTTTGCCCCCCCCCCCCCCCCCCCGTCCCAGCACCCTCAGCCGTGGGGGGGCCTCCCCAGCCCTCCCAGTGCTCCCAGTATAACCAGTGCCCCTCCCAGTGCCACCGGCAGAGCGAACGCCAACCCCAACCGCAGGGAGCCGGCACTGGGAGGAGCCCCGGGGGCAACTGGGAGCACTGGGGGGGCCACTGGGAGGGTCACTGGGGCAACTGGGGAGGCCTCGGCCTTTGAATGGGAAACTGGAGGGGAGACTGGGGTAACTGGGAGGGTAACTGGGAGGGTAACTGGGAGGGTAACTGGGAGGGTAACTGGGAGGGTAACTGGGAGGGTAACTGGGAGGCCCTCGGCCTGTGGGGGGCTCACTGGGGGGGTCACTGGCAGGGTTTGGGGGGTTGGGGGGGCAGTAGGGGGGTCTTTGCCTTTCTGGGGGGCAACTGGGACGTCGCCAGCTTGGGGGGGAGCGGCTGGAGGGGAAACTGGGAGGGTAACTGGGACAAACTGGGAGGATCTGAGCGTGGGGGGGGCAGCTGGGAGGGTAACTGGGGGCAACTGGGATTTGGGGGGGGCAACTGGGGAGTCTTCGGCCGCGGGGGGAGTAACTGGGACAAACTGGGGGGTTCTGGGCTCGGGGGGTGCAGCTGGGAGGGTAACTGGGGGCAACTGGGATTTGGGGGGGACTGTCGGGGGGTCCTTGACCCCGGGGGGGGCAACTGGGGGAGTGACTGGGACAACTGGGGTGGCAACTGGGAGGCCCCGGGTCGTGGGAGGGGTAACTGGGATAAACTGGGGGGCCCCGGGCTTAGGGGGGGCAGTCTCAAGGGCAACTGGGGGTAACTGGGATTCCGGGGGGGCAACTGGGGGGAAATTTGGGGGGTGTTGGGGGGTGAAGGAGGAGGTTTGGGGGGTCCTGTGGGGCCCGGGGGAGGGGCTGAGCCCATGGGGGTCCCTCGGGGGGTCCCAGGGCTTGGCGGATCTCTGGGGGTCCCTGGGGTCATCCTGGGGGTCCTCATCACTATAGGGGTCCCCATAGGGGTCCCAGGTCCTGGTTTCGGGGTCCCCATCCCCATAGGGGTCCCAGGGCCGGGTCTGGGGGTCCCCGGGCTCATTTTGGGGGTCCCAGGGTCGGGTTTGAGGGTCCCCGGGCTCATTTTGGGGGTCCCCAGCCCCATAGGGGTCCCAGGGCCGGGTTTGGGGGTCCCCGGGTTCATTTTGGGGGTCCCAGGGCCGGGTTTGGGGGTCCCCAGGTTCATTTTGGGGGTCCCCATCCCCATAGGGGTCCCAGGGCCGGGTCTGGGGGTCCCCGGGCTCATTTTGGGGGTCCCCATCCCCATAGGGGTCCCAGGTCCTGGTCTGGGGGTCCCCAGGTTCATTTTGGGGGTCGCCATCCCCATAGGGATCCCCATAGGGGTCCCAGGGCCGGGTCTGGGGGTCCCCGGGCTCATTTTGGGGGTCGCCATCCCCATAGGGATCCCCATAGGGGTCCCAGGGTCGGGTTTGGGGGTCCCAGGGTCGGGTTTGGGGGTCCCGGCCCCTCCGGAGGCTCCCGGGCTCGGGGTCCCTGGCGGGGTCCGGGGGGGGCGGGCGGGGGTCCCAGAGCTCCCCCTCAGAGTCCTCGTCCTCGTAGGGGTCCCCATAGGGGTCCCCATAAATGTCGGGGTCCCAGGGCTCCGTTTCGGGGTCCCACGGCCCCACCCCGGGGTCCTCGGCCCTATAGCGGGGGGCCGGGCCCCCATAGGGGTCCCCGTAGGTGTCGGGGTCCCCCAGGTCCCCATAGGGGTCCCCGTAAGGATCGGGGTCCTGGTCCCTATAGGGGGGCGCGGGGGAGGTGTCCCCGGGGGGGGCGGGGGGCGAGCCCGGGTGGGAATCCCGGGGGGAATCCTGGGAGGAATCCCGGGGGGAATCCCTGTCAAAATCCCGCCGGGACCCCCCGTGAGCGCCCCCGTGGGACCCGCGGTGCCCCCCCCGGTGCCGCGGCGGTGCCACCCCCCGATCTCTGTCCCCGTCCCGCTCCCGGTGCAAATCCCGGTGCAAATCCTGGTGGGAATCCTCGTGCCAATCCCGGTTCCTTCCCGGGGCCAAATCCTCCCGGGAATCCTCGGGCAAATCCCGGTGCCAACCCCGCGGTTGGCTGGGCTGGGAATCCTCATGGGAATCCTCATGGGAATCCTGCTGGGAATCCCGGTGCGGATCCCGGTGCGGATCTCGGTGCAAATCCCGGTTCCAATCCCCGTGCGAGCTCCAGCGTCGCTCCGGAGACAAGTCCTCCTGGGAATCCCCGTCCGGATCCCGGTCCAGATCCCGATCCAGATCCCGGTCCAGATCCCGATCCAGATCCCGATCCAGATCCCGGTCCAAATCCCGGTCCGGATCCCGGTCCAAATCCCGGTCTAGATCCCGGTCCAGATCCCGGCCCAGATCCCGGTCCAGATCCCGGTCCAAATCCCGGTCCAGATCCCGGTCCAGATCCCGGTCCAGATCCAGATCCCGGTGGGGATCGCGGTCCGACTCCCGGTCCCAGTCTCGGTTCCAATCCCCGTGCCAGCCCCGGTACCGCCCCAGCCGCGGCTCCCGGTGCCTTCCCGGAGCCAACTCCTGCTGAGGATCCCAGTGCGAGCCTGGATGCGGATCCCGGTCCAAATCCCGGTCCAAATCCCGGTGCGAAGCCTCCTGCAAGTCCCGGGGCCGTTCCGGTACCGAATCCCGGGGCGAGGCTTCCCTTCCTCCGGTCCCTTCCCGCCGCCGGTCCCGGGTTCTCCATCCGCGCCGGGTCCCCTCGGGCAGCTCCCGGTGTCCCCCGAGGCCCTGGGGAGGGGTCGCGGGCTGTCCCCGGTGTCCCCCGAGGCCCTGGGGAGGGGTCGTGGGCTGTCCCCGGTGTCCCCCGAGGCCCTGGGGAGGGGTCGCGGGCTGTCCCCGGGGCGCGGGGCGGCGGCGGCGGCGGCAGGTGACCCCGTCGGGCTGCAGGACGAAGCCGCGGTGACAGTGACAAGCGAAGCCGCCGTGGTGGTTGAGGCACATGTGGTGGCACACGGCGGCCGTGCGACATTCGTCCCTGTCCCCGCAGCCGCCCGCCGCCACCGGCCCGAAACCCAGCGGGCACGGGGGGGTCGGCGGCGGGACCCCCGAGTCCCCCCCCCCCCCGCGCCGCCGCCACGGCCACCAGCGCCACCAGCGCCACCAGCATCGCGCTGTCACCTCCTTCCTCCTCCTCCTCCTCCTCCTCCTCCTCCTGCGCGGGATGGGGGAGGGCGGGCGGGGGGGGCACAGCCGGATCCGCCCCCCCCAAATCCCAAACGCGGCCCCATCCCCCCCTCCAAACCTCAAATCCGTCCCCACCCCGTCCCCACCCCGGCGAATCCCAAATTTCAAATCCCAATCCCGGCCCCACCCCCCCCCCCCAAAAAAAATTCCCAAGGGTGGCCCCTCCCCCCCCTCCGTGCTCCTCCCCCCAAATCCCAAACCCGGCCCCACCCCCGGCCCGGGACGTTCGGGTGACCCCACCCCCCTTTTTTGGGGACCCTCCCGTCACTTTTCTGGGGTCCCAGGCCAGCCCCGCCCTCCCCCCCACCTCACTTAGGGGACCTCAGGGTGACCCCAGGTGACCCCACCCCCTTTTTGGGGACCCCAAGTTGACCCCGGTCCTGCCCTCCCCGTCCCGGGTGTTGCCATCTCTGGTGTCACTGTCCCCTTCCAGGTGTCCCTTGTCACCTGTGTCACCCCAGGCTGTGTCACCCACAGCCACCACTGCCACCTCTGTCGCTGGTGTCACCACCCCATCACCCTCACCCTGCCCTGTCACCCCCTCACCCTGTCACTGGTGTCACCTCCTGCTTGTGGTGTCACTGTCAGCGGTGTCACCTCCCCCTCCCAGTGTCACCTCCCCTCTCCCCGCGGTGTCACCTTCCTGTGTCACTGTCACCCGGTGTCACCTCCCCTGTCCCCGCGGTTGTCACCTCCCCGTGCCACTGTCACCGGTGTCACCTCCCATTCCTGGTGTCACCCTCCCCGTGTCATTGTCACCGGTGTCACCTCCCCTGCCCCGCGGTGTCACCTCCCCGTGTCACTGTCACCGGTGTCACCTCCCCCTCCCAGTGTCACCTCCCCTCTCCCCGTGGTGTCACCCTCCCCATGCCACTGTCACCGGTGTCACCTCCCCTGTCCCCCTGGTGTCACCTCCCCGTGCCACTGTCACCGGTGTCACCTCCCCTGTCCCTGCGGTGTCACCTGCCCTGTCCCCGCGGTGTCCACCTCCCGTGTCACTGTCACCGGTGTCACTTTCCCCCTCCCGCCCTCCCCCAGAATAAAACTCCGGGTGCTGCAGTTGTGGGGGAGGGGCTTTATTGGGGGGTGACAGTCGGTGACAGAGGGGGACAATGGGGTGACAGGAGGTGACAACGAGGTGACAACGAGGTGACAATGGGGTGACAGGAGGTGACAGGGGTGTCCCTCAGGCCAGCGGCCCCGCGCTCCCGTAGAGCCGCACCAGGGCCCCGCTGAGGGAGGGGCCGAGGTTCCTGTGGGGGGGGAGGACAGAGAGGGGTGAGACCCCCAAAAACCCGGGGGGGACACCCCAAAATTGGGGGGGACACCCCAAAATCCGGGAGGGGGACACCCCAAAATCCGGGAGGAGGACACCCCAAAATCGGGGAGGGGGACACCCCAAAATCCCGGGGGGGACACCCCAAAATCGGGGGGGACACCCCAAAATCCGGGAGGGGGACACCCCAAAATCGGGGGGGGGACACCCCAAAATCCCGGGAGGGGGACACCCCAAAATCGGGGGGGGGACACACCAAAATCCCGGGGGGGACACCCCAAAATCCGGGAGGGGGACACCCCAAAATCGGGGAGGGGGACACCCCAAAATCCCGGGGGGGACACCCCAAAATCGGGGGGGGGACACCCCAAAATCCCGGGGGGGACACCCCAAAATCCGGGAGGGGGACACCCCAAAATCCCGGGGGGGACACCCCAAAATCGGGGGGGACACCCCAAAATCCGGGAGGGGGACACCCCAAAATCCCGGGGGGGACACCCCAAAATCCCGGGAGGGGGACACCCCAAAATCGGGGGGGGGACACCCCAAAATCCCGGGGGGGACACCCCAAAATCGGGGGGGGGACACCCCAAAATCCGGGAGGGGGACACCCCAAAATCGGGGGGGACACCCCAAAATCCGGGAGGAGGACACCCCAAAATCGGGGGGGGGACACCCCAAAATCCCGGGGGGGACACCCCAAAATCGGGGGGTGGGGAGGGGACCCAGGGGTTTGGGGACACGGGGACTGGGGGGATGTGGGAATTTGGGGGGTTCCCAGGATTTGGGGGGATTCCCAGGATTTTGGGGTGGATCCCTGGAATCTTGGGGGGTCCCCAGGATTTGGGGGGTGTCTGGGGGGGTCTCACCTCTGTGCGGGGCCGCAGCGCAGGGCACTGAGCAGCTCCCGGCATTTTTGGGGGTCCTGGGGGGGTCCCAAGGCGGCCATGAGGCTGCGGGGGAGGGGGGACACAACTCAGGGGACCCCCCCAAAAAAAACCTCCGGGCCCCCTCCCCCACCCTGAGAACCGCCCCCCTCCCCCACCCTTGTGCCTCCCCCTCCCCCTCCCCACGGGACGGGGCCCTTTTGGGGACACCTGGGAACTCATGGGGGTCCCCAAACCCCCCTCAGGACCCCCCCAAACCCCCCCTAGACCCCCCCAAACCCTCCCCAGGACCCCCTCAACACCACCTAGACCCCCCCAAAACCCCCAAGACCCCCCCAGGACCCCCCAGAACCCCCTCAACACCACCTAGACCCCCCCAAAACCCCCCAAAACCTCCCAGGACCCCCCAACCCCCCCCCAGGACCCCCTCAACACCACCTAGACCCCCCCAAAACCCCCCAAAACCCCCCAGGACCCCCTCAACACCACCTAGACCCCCCCAAAACCCCCCAGGACCCCCCCAGGACCCCCCCAGACCTGGCGGGGGTGGGGAAGCGGCTCAGGACGGCCCCGGCCCTGCCCCCACTGAGCCCCCCCAGCTGCAGCAGCTGCCGGGCGAACACGGCGCCCACGGTCTGGGCCTGGGGGGGAGGGGGGGGGGGAAATGGGGGCTCAGGGGACCCCCAAAAACACCTCCTGACCCCAAAATAACCCCCCGAACATGACCCCCGACCTCTGGGTCTGGGGGGGGGGTCAGGGGACCCCAAACCCCCCCAAGCAACCCAACTCACCCAAGTCCCTTTGCCCCCCCCCCCAAAAAACCCACCTTGGGACCCCCCTCCCCCCTTCAGACCCCCCTGGGGTGACCCCCAGATCCCTTTAAACCCCCCCGGGGTCCCCACTGCCCTCCCCCAGCTCCTTTTTAAACCCCCCCCCAACCCTCAACGCCCTTTAGGGACACCAGGACCCACCCAGGACCCCCCCAGGACCCCCCAGGACTCCCCCCAAAACCCCGTAACCCCCCCGGACCCTCCCAGGAGCCCCTCCGGACCCCCAGAACCCCCCCAGGACGCCCCCAGGATCCCCCCCGGACCCCCAGAACCCCCCCAGGACGCCCCCAGGATCCCCCCCGGACCCCCAGAACCCCTCCAGGACGCCCCCAGGACCCCCTAAACCCCCCCAGGACCCCCCCAGGACTCCCCCCGGACCCCCATAACCCCCCCCAGGACCTCCCCAGGACCCCCCCAGGAGCCCCTTAACCCCCCCCGGACCCCCAGAACCCCCCCAGGAGCCCCCCCGGACCCCCAGAACCCCCCCCAGGACCCCCTTAACCCCCCCAGGACCCCCCCACGACCCCCTTAACCCTCCCAGGACCCCCTTAACCCCCCCAGGACTCCCCCAGGATCCCCCCCGGACCCCCATAACCCCCCCATAACCCCCCCAGGACCCCCTTAACCCCCCCAGGACCCCCCCAGGACTCCCTTAACCCCCCCCACGACCCCCCAGGACCCCCCCCGGACCCCCATAACCCCCCCAGACCCCTCAGGGTCTCCCCCCCCAGCCCCATTTTGGCCCCCCCCCTTCCCCCCCGGCCCCACCTGGTTCTTGCCCCCCCCCTCACGCAGCCTGTGGAAGGGCAGCAGGCTCAGGGGGGTCCCGGGGGGTTCGGGGGGGCCCCGGGAGGTCACGTCCCCCCCCCAGGCCCGCAGCACCCGCTCCTGGGGGAGGGGAGACATTTTGGGGGGGGGGAGGGAGGGGTCAGGGACCACTCCGTGACGTTCTGAATGTCCCCAACGCCCCCCAAACCGTGTCCCTGTGTCCCCACAGGTCCTTGGTGTGACCCCCCCCCGTCCTCCCCCCACCCCCCGGCCATGTGAGGACCCCTCCCCCCTCCAGGCCCTCTATGTCCCCCCCCAAATTTCCCTCCGTGTCCCCCCCACGTCCCCCCCTTTGTGCCCCCCCCTCACCCCGAATCTCCTCCGCAGCTGCTCCCCCAGCACCCCCAAATACTCGGCCGAGTCCTGGGGGTCCCTCGTGCGCGTCACCAGGAAGCCGTCCACCACCTGGGCAGGGGGTTTGAGAGCCCAAAACACGCCCGGGACCCCCCCGAAACACCCCCGGGACCCCAAAAACACTCCCGGGACCCCAAAAACACCCCCGGGACCCCCAAAACACCCCCGGGACCCCAAAAACACCACCGGGACCCCAAAAACACTCCCGGGACCCCAAAAACACCCCCGGGACCCCCAAAACACCCCCGGGACCCCAAAAACACCACCGGGACCCCAAAAAACACCCCCGGGACCCCAAAAACACCGCCGGGACCCCCCCAAAACACCCCCAGGACACCCCGCGAAACACCCCCGGGACCCCAAAAACACCCCCGGGAACCCCCCAAAACATCCCTGGGACCCCCCCGAAACACCCCCGGGACCCCAAAAACACCATCAGGACCCTCAAAACACCCCGGGACCTCCAAAAACACTCTCAAAACACGCCCGGCACCCCCAAAACACTCCCGGGAACCCCCCAAAAGATCCCTGGGACCCCCAAAACACCCCTGGGACCCCCCAATCCACCCAGGATCCCCAAAACACCCCCGAGACCCCCCAAAAACACCCCCGGGACTCCCAAAAAACCTCCGGGACCCTCCCAAAATACTCCCGGGACCCCCAAAACACCCCCGGGACCCCCCCAAAACACCCCCGGGACCTGCAAATTCCACCCGGGACCCCGAAATTCCCCCAGGACCCCCCAAATACACACAGGTCTCCCCCAAAACACCCCTGGGACGCCCCCCAAGACACCCCCAGGACCCCTAAAACATCCCCGGGACCCCCAAAATTTCCCCCCCGGGGCCCCAGGGTGTGGGGGAGGGGTCCCGGGGGGTGGGGGAGGGGTCCCGGGGGGTGGGGGAGGGGTACCTGTGTGTTGGCCGCCGCCTGGCGCAGGGTGGGGAGGGGGAGGGGCAGGGGCTCCCCCTCCCCCGGCTCCTCCAGCAGGTAAACGGGGCAGCGCAGGCCGGAGCGGCGCAGGCGGAACTGGGACATGGGGACAGGGGGGACAACCGGAGACCCCCGGTCACACCCACAGCCCCCCCAGCCCCTCCCAGTGCCCCCCAGTTCGACCCTGACACCCCCCAGTCCCTCCCAATCCCTCCCAGTCCATCCCAGTTGCCCTCTTGGCCCTCCCAGCGGTTCCCAGTCCCCTCCCAGTGCCCCCCAGTCCCTCCCTGACTCCTCCCAGTACTCCCCAAGCCCCTCACAGACCCCCCCAGTGCCCCCCAAAACCCTTCCCCGTGCCCCCCCAACCCTCATCCCAGTGCTCCCAGTCCCCTCCCAGCGCCTCTCAGACTTCTCCCAGTATCCCCCAGTACCTCCCAGTTCTTCCCAGACACCTCCCAGACCTGTCCCAGTCCTCCCAGTCCTCATCCCAGTGCTCCCAGTTCCTCCCAGTCCGCTCCCAGTGCTCCCCAGTCCCCTCCCAGTCCCCTCCTAGTGCCCCCCAGTCCCCTCCCAGTGCCCCCAGTTCCTCCCAGTCCGCTCCCAGTGCTCCCCAGTCCCCTCCCAGTCCCCTCCCAGTCCCTCCCAGTGCCCCCCAGTCCCTCCCAGTTCCCCGTCCCCACCTTCTGCTCGCGGTACCGCCCGTCCCTGAGGCTGTTCCCCAAATCCGCCGCCGATTTCCGCTCCACCACCACGTCCAGCAGCAGCTCCCGGGGGGGCGCGGCCTGGGGCGGGGCCAGCGGGGTCACACCCATGACCACGCCCTTATAGAGCCACACCCACCCAGTCCAACCCATACCTTGCATCAAGGGGTGGGGTCAAATCCTGGCCACGCCCACCGATTACCGCCTCCACTGGGGTGTGGCTTGGCCATGGCTACACCCACCCAGTGGGGGTGGAGCCAACATCTGACCCCACCCAGGTGATGTCACCCCCCTGGCCCCACCCAAAGTGCCACGCCCATCGCACCTGCCCACGCCCATCAGCATGGGCCCCACCCCCATGTCCATGGGTGGGGGCTGGACCTGACCACGCCCATCCAGACACACCCACCCCATGTCTGTGGTGCTCAGGGGGGCGTGGCCAGCACATGACCACACCCACTGAAGGCATGCTCAACACATAACCACACCCACTAGCGACGACCACACCCATTAAATTGCCCCACCCACCACCCATTGGGGCGTGGCTACCCCACGCCCCCCACCCACCCTCAGCCACGCCCACCTGAGGGCGGGTCCTTCTCGCGGGCCACCCACAGGAAGTCGCCGACGTGGAGACGCCGCAGCAGCACCGGGACCCCCCGAGAGCGGAGCAGGGCCGGGAGCCCCCCGCCGGGGCTGGGGACACGTCAGGGGACACGTCAGGGGACACGGGGGGGACACGGGGGGGACACGGGGGGGTGACAGGGACGGGGGCCAGGCACCCGTTGGCCTCGGTGACGTCAGCGCACAGCACGATGTCGAACTCGCCGGGCCTGAGCTCAAACTCCTGCTGGGGGGGGTCGCACCTGTGGGGACCCCAAAATTCACCTGCAGGGGGTCCCCGGGCCCCAAGGCCACCCCCAAATGTCCCTTTCCCGCCCCCCCCCCCAAATGTCCCCTCCCCCCTTCAGAACTCACAGTGGGGGGGAGGGGGCGCAGTTCACATCCTGCTCCGCCAGGGGGCGCTGCGGGCACACCTGCCCGGGGGGCGCGGCCTCGGCGAGGCTCCGCCCTCGCGGGGTCAGCGCGTACCTGCACAGGTGGAGGGGTGACATGGGGGGGGGGTCCTGGGGGGGGTCTCAGGGGCATCGGGGGGGGGCGCAAGGGGGTTTGGGGGGGGTCTTGAGGGGGTTCTGGGGGTCTTGGGAGTCCCAGGTGGTTCGGGGGGGGGGTCCCAGGGCAATCCCAGGTGGTCCAGGAGTACCTGGGGGGGCACCCAAGGGCTTCTGGGGGGTCCCAGGGCGTTCCCAGGTGAGTCTGGGGGTCCTGGGGGGGACCCAGGGGATCCCATGGGGGTCTCAGGTGAGTCTGGGGGGTTCCCAGGTGGGTCTGGGGGTCCCGGGGGGTCCCAGGGGGTTCCCAGGTGAGTCTGGGGGTCCCGGGGGGCCCCAGGGGGTGTCCCAGGTGGGTCTGGGGGTCCCGGGGGGGTCCCAGGGGGTGTCCCAGGTGGGTCTGGGGGTCCCGGGGGGTCCCAGGGGGTTCCCAGGTGAGTCTGGGGGGTCCCAGGGGGTCCCAGGTGGGTCTGGGGGTCCCGGGGTGTCCCAGGTGGGTCTGGGGGTCCCGGGGGGTTCCCAGGTGAGTCTGGGGGTCCCAGGGGGTGTCCCAGGTGGGTCTGGGGGTCCCGGGGGGGTCCCGGCCATACCGGGGGGGGCGGCCGCTCCTCTGCACGAGGCCCCGGCGCAGGAGGGGACCCAGAGCCGCCTGTGGGGGAGGGGACACACGGGGTCAGCCCCTCCCCCAACACCTGACGGGGGGGAGAGGGGCACCGGGGGCACTCACCGGGGTCAGGGCGTGGTCACAGAGGGGCTGGGCCTGCTGCAGAAGCTCCGCCTCTGGGAGGGGCTCGGGGTTCTGGGGGCGGGGCTTTGGGTGAGGAGGGGGAGGGATGTGAACCCCTCCCCCACCCCTCCAGGTGTGTCCCCTCCCCCTCACCTGGCTCAGGACCAGCAGGAGGGCGTGGCCTGCGGAGCGGGGGAGGGGCCGGTACTGGCGGGGGCGGCGCTGGATAAAGGAGGTGGGGCTGAGGTTGGGGGTGGGGCCTCTTCTGCCCCTCCCCCCACAGTGGGGGTGTCCTGGGTGGGGGAGGGGTGAGGGTAGGACTCACCGTGGGTGGGGCTGGGGGAGGGTCCAGGCACCGCCTCTTTGGGGAGGGCGTGGCAGGAAGGCCCTGCTCTGTGGTATGCAAATCATATGCAAACCGGTATGCAAATCAGATCTGCAGCTGCTTATCCCGAGGCCCCGCCCACCACCCCAATTTTAGCCCCAACCATTCTAGAGGAACCTCCCACCAAAGCCACGCCCACCACTGCCACACCTTTCGAGGCCACGCCCTCTTCTCCACACTCCAGTTCTGCACTGGTGGAGAAGTAAGAGGGCCCTCCATCAAGCCACGCCCACACCAAAGCCCCACCCACTCGAACCACGCCCATTTGTTCCCCACCCACCCTGCCGGTGCTGCCTCAGCCGTTGGTCCAGGCGGGCGCAGAGGGCGGGGCCAAAGTGCTGCAAGATGGCGGCGGCGCGGCCGGAACGGAGCGGGAGCGGGAACAGAGACAGGGAGCGCAGGGCCTGCGGGGAAACGCACCTGAGACACACCTGGGACACACCTGGGGAACCCCGAATACATCCCAAACACACCTGGGACACACCTGGGGGGCCAAAATACACCCCAAACACACCTGGGACACACCTGGGGGGCCAAAATACATCCCAAACACACCTGGGACACACCTGGGGGGCCAAAATACATCCCAAACACACCTGGGACACACCTGGGGAACCCCGAATACACCCCAAACACACCTGGGACACACCTGGGGGGCCAAAATATACCCCAAACACACCTGGGACACACCTGGGGAACCCCAAATACATCCCAAACACACCTGGGACACACCTGGGGGGCCAAAATACACCTGGGGAACCCCAAATATACCTGAGGAGCCAAAATACACCTGAAACACACCTGAGATACACCTGGGGAACCTCAAATACACCTGGGGAACCCCAAATATACCTGAGGATCCAAAATACACCTGAAACACACCTGAGATACACCTGGGGCACACCTGAGGACCCCCAAATACATCTCAAACACACCTGGGACACACCTGGGGAACCTCAAATACATCCCAAACACACCTGGGACACACCTGGGGGGCCAAAATATACCCCAAACACACCTGGGACACACCTGGGGAACCCCGAATACATCCCAAACACACCTGGGACACACCTGGGGAACCTCAAATACACCTGGGGAACCCCAAATATACCTGAGGAGCCAAAATACACCTGAAACACACCTGAGATACACCTGGGGCACACCTGGGAAACCCCAAATACATCCCAAACACACCTGAGACACACCTGGGGAACCTCAAATACATCCCAAGCACACCCGAGACACACCTGGGGGGCCAAATTACATCCCAAACACACCTGGGACACACCTGAGGAACCCCAAATACATCCCAAGCACACCTGAGACACACCTGGGGAACCTAAAATACACCCCAAACACACCTGGGACACACCTGGGGAACCCCGAATACATCCCAAACACACCTGAGACACACCTGGGTGGGCCAAAATACACCTGAGCTACATCTGGGGGTCCAAAACGCACCTGGGAAAACCCCAAATACACCTGAAACACACCTGGGGGAGGGCCCTAAAATCCACCCGGGGACCCCAAAATCCACTTGGGAACGCCCCCAAACCGCCCACCCAGAGACCCCGAAATCCAACCGGGGAGCCCAAACCACACCTGCGGACCCTGCCCCCCCCCCCCACACACCCACCCTCTCATAGGTGCCCCTGGCCCAGGTGCCCTGCGCCTCGTCCCGCCACTCGCGGAGCCAGCGGGCGAACAGCGGGTTCGGGTGGGCGCGGGGGCGGCGGCGGCGGCGCCGGGAGGAGGCGGCGGCGGCGGCCGCGGCCATGATCGAATCCTCCCGCCACCGGCCGGGAACCGGAAATGTCCGCGGGGCCGCTCTGGCCGCGCTCGATGCTTTGGGGAGATGCGATTTGTCTGCTCTGGAGGACTCCGCTCCGGGCGGCTCGGAGGTTTAAACTTGTCTGCTCTGGAGGATCCCGCCCACCTTGAGGCCCCCCCCCCCCCCCTCCGCCCCAGATCCTTCCCCGGGTTCCCTAAATCCTCCCCCCAAATCTTTCCCCGGGTCCCATAAATCCCTCAAATCCCCCAAATCTTTCCCCGGGTTCCCTAAATCCTCCCACCCCCCGAACTCCCTAAATCCTCCCCCCAAATCTTTCCCCGGGTCACCTAAATCCTCCCACCCATAAACCCCTCAAATCTTTCCCCGGGTTCCCTAAATCCTCCCCCCAAAGGCCAAATTCTGCCCCCAGATCCCCCCCAAATCTTTCCACCTCTCCCCAAATCCCTCAAATCCATCCCGGGGTACCCCTAAATCCACCCAGCCCCAAATCCTTCCCTGGGTCCCCTAAATCCTCCCCCCAAATCTTTCCCCAGATCCCATAAATCCCCCAAATCTTACCCCGGGTCCCCTAAATCCTTCCCCGAAATCTTTCCCCGAACCCCCTAAATCCGCCCCCCCAAATCTTTCCCCGGGTCCCATAAAACCTCCCCCCAAATCCCTCAAATCCATCCCGGGGTACCCCTAAACCCTCCCACCCCCAAACCCCCTAAATTCTTCCCCCAAATCCTTCCCCGCGCCCCCCCCCCAAAATCCCAGCACGCCTCCAGGTACAGCACAGCAAAACCTTTATTGTTTAGAAAATCAGTTTAGAAACCAACGCGGAGGGGCGCCCCCAAAAATAACACAGACCCCGTGAGGGGGAGGGGGACACCCCAAAATAACACTAATGGCGCCGAGGGAGGGAGGGAGAGAGGGAGGGGGGGCGCACCCCAAACGAGCACAGACCTCCCCGCGAGGGCGGCACCCCAAAATCCCACCCTGCTCTGGGGGGAGGGGGAGGTGGGGACCCTCCCTCACCTCCCCCCAGGTGGTTTTGGGGGGATGAGGGAGGGGTGGGACCACCCCCACCCCTTCCCCGGGATGTGTTTTGGGGGGTGGCAGCACCGGTTTGGGGGTCCCACAGGGAGACCCCGCCACCAAAAGTGGTTTTGGGGTCTCTGGAGGGGCTTTGGGGATCCCCCGAGGTGGTTTTGGGGGGGTCCCTGGGGAGGTTTGGGGGTCCACAGAGATGGTTCTGGGGTCTCTTGGAGAAGTTTTTAACTCCCCGGGATGATTTTGGGGTGCCCCCAACCCCTCCCAGGAACATCCGGCAGCTGGAACTCGCCAGGAATTCGAGGGGATTTCTGAGGTGCCGGGGTGGAGTTCGGGGTGCGGGGAGGATTTCGGGGCGCAGGGAAGGGTTCGGGGGTGCCCGTTTTTTGGGGAGGGGGGGCTCAGAGGAAGGCGTCGCACCACTCGCGCAGGCAGCCCGAGCAGTCCCGGCTCTGTTTGGCGTTAGCCCCGCACGTCTCCTTGAGCCACTCCCGGAACAGCTCCTCGTCCTTGCGCAGCACCAGGAACTGCCCCAGCACCACGTACGCCTGCCGTGGGGACAGCGATGTCACCGGGGCCTTGGGGACACCGCCGAGGGTCACTGCCACCCTCCCATGTCCCTCAGTGTCCCCAACGGCTCCTGGTCCTGGTGGTCTCCTGCACAAGCTGTCCTCAATGTCCCCCCTCTTGGCCAAGCCTTTCCTCAGTGTCCCCAGGTGTCCCCGATGTCCCCAGGTGACCCCGATGTCCCCAGCTGTTCCAGGTGTCCCCAGGTGTCCCCGATGTCCCCAGGTGTCCCCGATGTCCCCAAGCCCACCTTGTCGAACCCTTTCTCCTCCAGTTTCCTGCCCAGCACGTCCCCGATCCCGGCCAAGGTCCCCACGGGTTTCTCCCCCATCGGCTCCGCCACAAAGTCCCGGTGCTTCTGTGACGTCGAGGACATGGCGCCTGGGGACAGAGGGGACACTGAGGGGACAGCGAGGGGACAGCGAGGAGACAGTGAAGGGACACGGGGACAGAGCGAGGGGACATGGGGGGACACGGTGAGCGACGTCGGCACAGGATGGAGACATGGGCACAGGCTGGGGACACCGGGACAGCGAGGGAGGGGACAGGGACAAAGCCGGGGGGCTTTGGGGACACTCTGGGGACACGGACAGAGCTGGGGGCGGTGGGCACGGGGGACGACGAGGACCTGAGGGGACGTGGGGACAGAGCGGGGACAGGGACTGAGGGGACACTAAGGAGGACACTGAGGGGACACTGAGGGGACATCTCGGGCCCCCCGCCCCTCACAGACTCTCCCGCCCCGTCCCGCCCCTCGGGCCCTTCTCGCTCCTCCCATTTCCCCCCCTCCCGCCGCCTCGGGTGCCCTCCCCGCCGCTCAAGGTCCCCTCCGTGTCTCCTCTGTCCCCTCAGTGTCCCCTCAGTGTCCCCTCTGTCCCCCTCCCGCCCTCACCGTCCCCTCGGGCCGCTCCAACCGCCGCTCCCGCCTCAGGCCGCTGCCGCTACGCACTGACGTCACATCCGGACGGCGGCGCCCCGTGCTGCCGCCACTTCCGGCAACCACCGAGACGAAAGAGCGGAGCGGCGGCAGCCATGCGGCGCTCTGGGATCACAGAGAGGAGACGAGTCCTCCAAGGTCCTCCCGGTGCTCCGGGACACCGGGAAAAGGCTCCAGGTGCTCCTGGAACGTCTCCAGCTTCACCCCGGAGCTTCCAGAACTCCCGGAGAGCGTCTCCAGGTGTCTCCTGCTCACCTGGATGGTTCCAGGTTGTCCCCCCAAAAAATCCTCCCCGTGGTCCCCGCGCCACCCCCCTCAATCCATCCCAGGGGATTCTCACAAGGGGATCCTCGAAGAGATCCCAAAAAATGGAGATTTCGGGGCAATATCGGACGAAAAAAGGGATTTTTTTTAAAATTAAATTCATGGGGAAAATTACGAATTTAATGGGGAGGCGGGAATATCGGGAATAAAGACACGGGGAGAGCAAAGGGAAAAGGGACGGAGTTTTGGGACGGAAAAGGGAGACACGGGGGCCAAAGAGGATTTGGAGGCGAAGTATAAAATGTTTAGGGCAAAGAAAGAGATTTTTGGGGGAAATCCGGATTTGGGGCCACAAAGGAGGGAGCTGGGACAAAGGAAATGGATCTGAGGGTAAAACTGGCGGATTTGGAGATAAAACCAGGGATTCGGGGGAAAACCAACCTGAAATTCAGGGGAAAATAAAAATATTTGGGGCAAAACCGGGGAATTTCGGGAAGGGAGGAGGAATTCAGGGGGAAGAAAAGTTAAGGGGAATTCTCCGTTTATTACGCAAACAGAACAGATTTCCCGCCCAAAATGCAAATGAAGGCGTCCTAATTTGCATAGGGGAGGAGCCTCATTGAGACCACGCCCGTATGCAAATGAGGCAGAACAACCCACGCCCCTTCACGGCTCTAACAGCGGACGAACTCCAGGCCCAAATTTTCGGGGCAAACCCGCGGGAATTCGGGGTTTCCAACAATCCCACATCGAGGGAGGGGCTCGACCCCATTCCGGAGACCCCTCCCCAATAAATCTGGGGGGTCCTGACCCCCCTTTTTCAGGCCTCGTCCTCGGTCAGGAGCATGTTGGGGACCCCCTTGGAGATGGGGAAGCGTCGCCCCGAGTCCGGGCACTGCAGGGACCCCTCCAGCACCTCCACCTGTTCGGGGGGCGAAGGGGGGAAATTTGGGGGGGGGACCTAAGGTTTGGGGACCCCCCCCCCTCAAATTTTGGGGACCCCCCCATAAAGTTTGGAGACCCCCCGAGTTTTGGGGACCCCCCCCCTCGGTTTTTGGAGACCCCCCCCCCCCCCTCCCCACCCTGAGGTTTGGGGACCCCCAGAAGGTTTTGGGGACCCTCCCCGAAGGTTTGGAGACCCCCCCCCCCCGAGTTTTGGGAACCCCTCCATGGGTTTTGGAGACCCCCCCCAGAAAGTTTGGGGACCCCCCTGAAGGTTTAAAGACCCCCCGAGTTTTGGGGACCCCCCCTGAGAGTTTAAAGACCTCCCGAGTTTTGGGGAACCTCCCTGAAGGTCAGGAGATCCCCCGACTTTTGGGGACCCCCCAATGGGTTTTGGGGACCCCCCCCAGAAAGTTTGGGTCCCCGAAAGTTTGGAGACCCCCCGAGTTTTGGGGACCCGTCCAGAGGTTTTGGGGACCCCCCCCATAAGGTTTGGAGACCCCCCGAGTTTTGGGGACCCCCCAATGGGTTTTGGAGACCCCCCCAGAAAGTTTGGGGACCCCCCCAAAAGTTTGGAGACCCCCCGAGTTTTGGGAACCCCCCCTGAAGGTTTGGGGACCCACAGGAGGTTTGGAGACTCCCCCCCCCATAAACTTTGGGGACCCCCCCCCGAAAGTTTGGAAACCCCCCGAGTTTTGGGGACCCCCCCCGAGGTTTTGGAGACCCCCCCCCGAGGTTTTGGGGACCCCCCCGAGGTTTTGGGGACCCCCCCGGACCTCGAGCAGCACGTGGTGGAGGCGGCGCAGGAATTCCTCGTCGCCCTCGTAGTTGGGGAGGGGCTCGGGGGGCAGCTCCGAGGGGTGCCCCAACTGGTTTTGGGGAGGGGGGCGGGGGGGGGCAAAATGAATCTGAGGAGGGTTGGGAGACCCCCCCCCGTCCAAAAAATAAATGGGGATGTCCCCCAAAGCTCAAATTCCATCAGGATCCCAAAATTTGGGGTTTAGGGTCTGAAACTTGGGAGCCCCGAAATTAGACTGGACACCCCCCAAAAAATCTGACAGTCCTGGGCCCCCCCAAAATCTCCCCCCAATCAAAGATTGTTTTGTTCCCAGAGACCCCCCCCAAAAAAAAGGACCCCTTCTGAACTCCCCTTCTCCTGGAGCCCCCAAATTGTCCTCCAGACCCCAAAATTCCCCCCCAGACCCCCCCAAAACCCCCCAGACCCCAAAAACCTGCTCAAATTCCCCCTCAGACCCCCCAAAACCCCCCCAGACCCCAAAAACCTGCTCAAATTCCCCCTCAGACCCCCCAAAACCCCCCAGACCCCAAAAACCTGCTCAAATTCCCCCTCAGACCCCCCAAAACTCCCCCCAGACCCCCCAAAACTCCCCCAGACCCCAAAAACCTGCTCAAATTCCCCCTCAGACCCCCCAAAACTCCCCCCAGACCCCCCAAAACTCCCCCAGACCCCAAAAACCTGCTCAAATTCCCCCTCAGACCCCCCAAAACTCCCCCAGACCCCAAAAACCTGCTCAAATTCCCCCTCAGACCCCCCAAAACCCCCCAGACCCCAAAAACCTGCTCAAATTCCCCCTCAGACCCCCCCAAACCCCCCAGACCCCAAAAACCTGCTCAAATTCCCCCTCAGACCCCCCAAAACCCCCCAGACCCCAAAAACCTGCTCAAATTCCTCCTCAGACCCCCCCAAACCGACCCCCCCCTCTCTCCCGGGGCCCCGAAATTTCCCCCAGACCTCCCAAAACTCCCCCTAAACCCCCAAATCCCCCCGAATTCCCCCTCAGAGCCCCCAAATCCCCCCTTTAGACCCCCCAAAACTTCCCCAGCCCCCAAAAATCGCCCCCAAATCCACTTCAGACCCCCCAAAATGTCGAAAAAATTCCCCCAGACCCCAAAAAATCTCCCTGAAATCCCCCCTCAGATCCCAAAATTATCCCCCCTCCAAATTCTCCCCCAGACCGACCCTCCCTCTCTCCCGGTGCCGCCCATTTCCTGTTCCCGTTCCCCGTTCCCGGTTCCCATTCCCCGTTCCCAGTTCCCATTCCCGTTCCCGGTTCCCGTTCCCGGTTCCCATTCCCGGTTCCCCGTTCCCAGTTCTCCGTTACCCGTTCCCATTTCCCGATTCCCGTTCCCAATTCCCCGTTCCCTGTTCCCGTTCCCGGTTCCCATTCCCGATTCCCGGTTCCCGTTCCCTGTTCCCGGTTCCCATTCCCGGTTCCCGGTTTCCCGTTCCCCGTTTCCCATTCCCGATTCCCGGTTCCCCGTTCCCGTTCCCCGTTCCCTGTTCCCGGTTCCCATTCCCCGTTCCCGGTTCCCATTCCCGGTTCCCGGTTCCCATTCCCCGTTCCCGGTTTCCATTCCCGGTTCCCGGTTCCCATTCCCGGTTCCCGGTTTCCATTCCCGGTTCCCGGTTCCCATTCCCCGTTCCCAGTTTCCCATTCCCGGTTCCCGGTTCCCGGTTCCCATTCCCCGTTCCCGGTTCCCATTCCCGGTTCCCGGTTCCCATTCCCTGTTCCCGGTTTCCCGTTCCCCGTTCCCGGTTTCCCATTCCCGGTTCCCCGTTCCCGATTCCCGGTTCTCGGTTCCTGGTTCCCATTCCCGATTCCCGGTTCCCATTCCCGGTTCCCCGTTCCCGATTCCCGGTTCCCATTCCCGGTTCCCGGTTTCCCATTCCCGATTCCCGGTTCCCATTCCCGGTTCCCCGTTCCCGATTCCCGGTTCCCATTCCCTGTTCCCGGTTCCCATTCCCGGTTCCCGGTTTCCCGTTCCCCGTTCCCGGTTCCCATTCCCGGTTCCCGGTTCCCATTCCCCGTTCCCGATTCCCGGTTCCCCGTTCCCATTCCCCGTTCCCTGTTCCCGGTTCCCATTCCCCGTTCCCGGTTCCCATTCCCGGTTCCCATTCCCGATTCCCGGTTCCCATTCCCGATTCCCGGTTCCCATTCCCGGTTCCCGGTTCCCATTCCCGGTTCCCGGTTCCCGATTCCCCGTTCCCGGTTCCCATTCCCGGTTCCCCGTTCCCGATTCCCGGTTCCCATTCCCCGTTCCCGGTTCCCATTCCCCGTTCCCGGTTCCCATTCCCGATTCCCGGTTCCCATTCCCCGTTCCCGGTTCCCATTCCCGGTTCCCGGTTTCCCATTCCCGATTCCCGGTTCCCATTCCCTGTTCCCGGTTCCCATTCCCGGTTCCCGGTTCCCATTCCCGGTTCCCGGTTCCCATTCCCGGTTCCCGGCTCTCACGCTCTCCGCCGCCTCCCGCAGCGCGTCCCAGCGCAGCCGCGGCACCAGGCGGGACACGAAGGCGGCGTTGAACGGAACCGGCCGGACCCGAACCTCGGCGGCCTGCGGGGAACCGGGATTAACGGGGCAGGAACCGGGCGAGAACCGGGAGGGAACCGGGATAACGGGACGAGCTGCTGGGGGTAACGAGGGAGAGGTACCGGGGCCGCCAACGGGGGATTTACCGGGAGAAATGAGGATTTAACGCGGGATTTACCGGGAGAAACGCCGCGGTTTAACGGAACATTCATTGGGCGATAACGGGAGAGGGAACGGGAGTGACGCGAAATTCACGTGGCGGCCCCGATGGGAACCGGGAACGGCGGCGGCGCCTTCCCGGGGGCGCTCGGGGAGCTCTGCCCGTCCCCCCCCCCGGTTCCCGGTTCCCGGTTGCCGGTTCCCGGTTCCCGGTTGCCGGTTCCCGGGGCTCTGCCCGCACCTCGATGCGCAGCGGGAATCCGCCGCCGGGCCGCAGCCCCGGCACGTGAGAGCTCAGCAGGTTGTGGGTCAGCAGCTTCATGGCGCCGCTTCCGCTTCCTCCGCGTCACTTCCGGTTTAAAGGCAATTACCATGGTAACGGGGGGCGAGGCTTATCCCGGAAGTGGGCGAGGCTTTTCTTAAAGGCGCAGCGCCAGAAAAGGAATTTTCCCCTCCCCTCCCCCACCCAGGACCTCAAAACCATCGCAGGGAGCCCCAAATCCTGAAGAATCGCCCCCAAAAAACCCTTCCGAGCTCCCCCGGTGACGAGCAGGAGCCGATGAAGGCGCCGCTGGGCGTAAATAAAGGACAACGATTGATCGTTTCCGTTCTCTTCGTCCTTCCCGGGTCCGGACTTCGTGTTTACGGTTTATAAATGATTTATTTGCCATCCTGGAAAGGAGAATAAGTTTTGAAATCGTTACGAAGCGCAATTTTTCTTTTTTTTCCGGACCCTCCTTTTTTTTAACTCTTCTAACCCCGAGGATGACCCCGCCTCCTTTATTCAAATTAGATGCAAATCACCCCAGCAACAACCCCGCCCTCTTCCCCTCACTGGGCTGGAAAAGGCGGGGTATGTAAATGATCAGTGACGTCACAGCGGATAACGAATCAGCGCTCAGACCCCTCCTACCGCCCTCACTGCGCGTGCGCTGCCCGCCCCGCGCTCTGATTGGCTGAGCTGCTCCTCTCTATGGTACCCGACCCCGGCAGAGCGGCTCCTTCCCTCTCGACGACCTCCCGCCATTCCCGCCGCCCTCCCGGGTCCTGTCCCCGCTCCTCCCGCGCCCTCAGAGCCCCGAGCTCCTCCCTCAGCCCCGGCAGCACCCGCCGGGACCGGCCGCGCTTTCCCCGCCATGAGTCCTCCAGGCGGCCAGAGCGCCGCCGGAAGTCAGCCGCGCCGCCGGAAGTGGGCGGGCGGTATAAAAGCGGCGCGCAGGCGCCCGCGGCCTCTTTCGGGCGCTCGGCGCGGTCGGAGCGGGGTGAGAGGCGGGCGGACCCGCGCGGGTTTGGCGGGTTTTTGAGGAGTTTTTTTGGGGTTTTACCGCCTTTAACCCATCCCGGTTTGTGTCCTCGCAGGTCCCGGAGCCGCCATGGGCCGCCGGCCGGCGCGATGGTGAGGGGCGTGACGTCATGGGGGGGTAGCGTGACGTCATTGCGGGCTGAAAAGGGTCGGGGGGTTGCGGGGAGGGTAAAATAAAGGCGGTTTGGGGGGCTTAGGAAGGGGTTTAGGGTGTTAAAACAGAGTTTTGAGGTGTTTAAAAAAGGTCTGGGGGCGTCGCGGGCGGTTTAAAAAGGGAGATTTCGGGTTTAAAAAGGGAAATTTCGGGTTTAAAAAGGAAATTTCGGGTTTAAAAAGGAAAATTTCGGGTTTGAAAGAGTTTGGGAACGTTAAAAAAGGGTCCGGAGGGGTTTAAAAAAGTGTTTTGAGGTGCTTGAAAAAGGGTCTGGGGGTTTCTGGGCCCGCTGGGGTTTTAAACGGGTTTTTAAAAGGTTTGGGGTCCCTAAAGAGTTTTTAAAAAAATTAAACTTTGGGGTTTTTAAAAGGATTTGGGGGCATCGAGGAAGGGTTAGAAAGGGAATATTTGGGGTTTAAAAGGGTTTGGAGGAGTTTAAGAAAGGTTTTAAGGTTTAAAAATGGGCTTTGGGTTGGAAAAAAACCAATTTTTGGGGGTTTTAAAAGGGTCTGGGGGCTTCGAAGCGGCAGGGTCGGGACTCCGGGGGGTTTATTTGGGTCGGGGGGTTTTTAGGGGTTCGTTTTGGGGTGCAGGAAGGAATTTTTGTTCTGGATTTTGGGGGGTTTTAATCCCTGTTTTTCCTCCATTTCCAGTTACCGTTACTGCAAGAACAAACCCTACCCCAAATCCCGCTTCTGCCGGGGGGGTCCCCGGTGAGTCCCGACCCCAAAATCCCAACCCGGGGCTTCAAAACATCCCAAATTCTCCTAAAACCATCTTAAAACCCTTCAAAATCGTCCCCAAAACCATCTCAAAAGCTCAAAATCTTCTTTAAATCTTCCCAAAACCTTCCTGCAACCCCCAAAAATCCCTTAAAACCCCCAAAATCCTCCTTAAAACGTCTCAAAATTCTTCTTGATTCGCCAGATTCTCCCAAGACTCTTCTCAAATTGTGTTAAAAACCCCAAAAGCCTTTTAAAGAAATCCAAAATCTTGTCCAAATCCTCCTAAAAACCTCCAAAATTCTCCCAGAAACCCCAAAATCTTCCCTGAAACCCCTCAAAATCTTCTCTGAACCCCCAAAATCTTCCTCAAAACCCCCCAAATCCTCCTAAAAACCCCAAAATCCTTTTCTAAACCCCGCAAATTCAGCCCAAAACCCCCAAATTCCCCCCAAAACCTCCAAATCCTTCCAAGATCCTCCCAAATCCTCTTAAAAATCCCGAAATTTTCTCTCAAAATCTTTGTAAAACACCCAAAAGTGCCCAAATCCTCTCCCAAAATCCCCAAAATTTCCTGGCAAAAAACCCCAAATCCCCCCAGATCCTCCCAAAATCCTCCCACAGCCCCAAAATCCTCTTAAAAACCCTGAAATCTTCCCTAAAACGCTTCAAAACTCTCCTTCAATCCCCCCAAAACCCCAAATCCTTCCCAAAATCCTCCCCAAAGACCCCAAAACCCTCAAAATCCTCCTAAAACCCCCAAAAATCCTCCCCGAACCCCCAAAATCCTCCCCACAGACCCCGAAATCCTCTTAAAACCCCCAAAATCCTACTTAAACCCCCCAAAATTCTCCCCAAAACACCCAAAATTCTCTTAAAATCCCCAAAAATCCTCCTAAAACCCCCAAAATCCTCTTAAAACCCCCAAAATCGTCCGTGAACCCCCCAAAATCTTCCTCAAAGATTCTCAAATCTTCCCCAAAACCCCCAAAATCCTTCCTGAACTCTAAAAAATCCTCCCAAAACCCCAAAATCCTCCCCAAAACCCCCAGAATTCTCCTAAAATCCCCAAAAATCCTCCCTAAACCCCCCAAAATCCTTCTAAAACCCCCAAAATCTTTCTAAAACCCCTCAAAACCCTCCTGAACCCCCAAAAACCCTTCCAAAAGACCCCGAAATCGTCCTAAATTCTCCAAAATCCCTCTAAAAGCATCAAAAATCCTCCCCAAAACACCCAAAATCCTCCTAAAACCCCCAAAAATCGTCCCCAAAACACCCAAAATCCTCTTAAAACCCCCAAAATCGTCCGTGAACCCCCAAAAATCCTCCCCAAAGACCCCAGAATCCTCCTAAAACGCTCTTAAACGTCAAATTCCTTTTCTAAACCCCCCAAATTCCCCCCAAACCCCCCAAATCCTCTCCAAAACCCCCAAAATCCTTCCTGAACCCCCAAAAATCCTCCTAAAATCCCCAAAAATCCTCCTAAAACCTCCAAAATCCTCTTAAAACCCCCAAAATCGTCTGTGAACCCCCCAAAATCCTCCTCAAAGACTCCCAAATCTTCCCTAAAACCCCCAAAAATCCTCCCTGAACCCCCAAAATCCTCCTAAAATCCCCAAAATTCGTCCCCACAGACCCCAGAATCCTCCTAAAACGCTCTTAAACGCCAAATTCCTTTTCTAAACCCCCCAAATTCCCCCCTAAACCCCCCAAATCCTCTCCAAAACCCCCCAAAATCCTTCCTGAACCCCCAAAAATCCTCCCAAAACCCCCCAAAAATCCTCCCCAAAGACCCCAAAATCCTCCTAAAACGCCCAAAATCGTCCCCAAAGACTCCCAAATCCTCCCCAAAACCCCCAAAATCCTCTTAAAATCCCCAAAATCCTCTTAAAACCCCCCAAAGTCCTCCCTGAACCCCCAAAAATTCTCCTAAAATCCCCAAAATCGTCCTAAAATCCCCAAAAATCCTCCTAAAACCCCCCAAAATCCTCTTTAAACCCCCAAAAACGCTCTTAAAAAACCCCCCAAAATCCTTTTCTAAACCCCCCAAATTCCTCCCCAAAACCCCTCAAATCCCGCCAAAATCCCCAAAATCCCCCCAAAATCCCCCCAAAATCCCCCCAAAATCTCCCCAAATCCTCCCAAAATCCCCCCAAAATCCCCAAAATCCCCCCAAAATCCCCCCAAATCCCCCCTGACCCGTGTGTGTCCCCCCCGCAGATCCCAAGATCCGGATTTTCGACCTGGGCAGGAAAAAGGCCAAAGTGGACGAGTTCCCCCTGTGCGGGCACATGGTGTCGGATGAGTACGAGCAGCTCAGCTCCGAGGGTAAGGCACGCGGGATTGGGGGGTTTGGGGGGAAAATGGGATTTTGGGGGGAAAATTGGGATTTTGGGGGGGAAAATGGGATTTTTGGGGGGAAAAATGGGATTTTTGGGGGGAAAAATGGGATTTTTGGGGGGAAAATTTGGGATTTTTGGGGGAAAAATGGGATTTTGGGGGGGAAAATGGGATTTTGGGGGGAAATTTGGGATTTTTGGGGGAAATTTGGGATTTTTGGAGGGAAAAATGTGATTTTGGGGGGAAATTTGGGATTTTGGGGGGAAAAATGGGATTTTTGGGGGAAAATTTGGGATTTTTGGGGGAAAAATGGGATTTTGGGGAAAAAATCTGGAATTTTTGGGGGGAAAAAAGGGATTTTTGGGGGAAAAACGGGATTTTTGGGGGGAAAAATCTGGAATTTTTTGGGGGAAAAAAGGGATTTTGGGAGGGAAATCTGGAATTTTTGGGGGGAAAAATGGGATTTTTGGGGGAAAAAACGGGATTTTTGGGGGAAAAAACGGGATTTTTGGGGGAAATCTGGGATTTTTGGGGGGAAAAAGGGATTTTTGGGGGAAAAATGGGATTTTTGGGGAAAAAAATGGGATTTTGGGGGAAAATTTGGGATTTTTGGGAGGAAAAATGGGATTTTGGGGGGAAATTTGGGATCTTTGGGAGGAAAAACAGGATTTTTTGGGGGAAAAACAGGGTTTTTGGGAGGAAAACTGGGGTTTTTGGGGGGGAAACTGGGATTTTGGGGGGAAAATCTGGGATATTTATGGGGGAAAACGAGATTTTTGGGACAAAAACTGGGATTTTTGGGGGGAAAAACGGGATTTTGGGGGAAAAAACGGGATTTTTGGGGGAAATCTGGGATTTTTTGGGAGGAAAAACGAGATTTTTGGGAGGAAAACTTGGAATTTTTGGGGGGAAAATGGACTGTTTGGGATTTTTGGGGGGAAAACTGGGATTTTTTGAGGGATGAAAAGGAGAAAATTTGGGGTTCTTTGGGGGGGGTAAAACCACTGATGTTTGGGGGTTTTTTTGGGGGGAATTTGGGATTTTGGGGGTTTAAAATGGGGAAAAGTTGGGGTTTTGAGGGGTTAAAAATGGGGAAATTTGGGAAATTTTGGGGGAATTTGGGAAATTTTGGGGGAATTTGGGAAATTTGGGGGGAATTTGGGAAATTTTGGGGGAATTTGGGAAATTTGGGGGGAATTTGGGAAATTTTGGGGGAATTTGGCCGTTCCAGGAGGGATTTGGGGTGTCTTGGGGGGAATTTTTGGCCTGGGGGGGGGTTGGGATTTTTTAAGAGGAATTTTTGTGTCAAATTCCTGAATTTTCACCTAAACCCCATTTTCTCCTAAATCCCTGTGAATTTTCGCCTAAAAACCCCAAATTTTTCCCTGGAAACGTGGAATTGTTTTCCCTGGAAACCCCCAAACTCTCAGAATTTTGTCTAAAAATCTCAATTTTCCCCCAAAAAACCTCTGGAAACCTCCTGGATCGGCGCTGACAAGTAAAACACCCCAAATTTTCACTAAACCCTCAGATTTTTGCGTTAAAATCCTTTTTTTTTGCGTGAAAAACCCAAATTTTCACCTAAAACCCCCAAATTTTTACGTAAAACCCCCAAATTTTCGCCTAAAACCCCCAAATTTTTACGTAAACCCCCAAATTTTCACCTAAAACCCCCAAATTTTTACATAAACCCCCAAATTTTCACCTAAAACCCCCAAATTTTCACCTTAAACCCCCAAATTTTTACGCAAAACCCCCAAATTTTCACCTAAAACCCCCAAATTTTCACCTAAAACCCCCCAAATTTTTACGTAAACCCCCCAAATTTTTACGTAAAACCCTTAAATTTTCACCTAAAACCTCCAAATTTTCACCTAAACCCCCAAATTTTCACCTAAAACCCCCAAATTTTTACGTAAAACCCCCAAATTTTCACCTAAAACCCCCAAATTTTTATGTAAAACCCCCAAATTTTCGCCTAAAACCCCCAAATTTTCACCTAAAACCCCCAAATTTTTACGCAAAACCCCCAAATTTTCACCTAAAACCCCCAAATTTTTACGTAAAACCCCCAAATTTTTACGTAAAACCCCAAATTTTCACCTAAAACCCCCAAATTTTTACGTAAAACCCCCAAATTTTCACCTTAAACCCCCAAATTTTTACGTAAAACCCCCAAATTTTCATCTTAAACCCCCAAATTTTCACCGAAAACCCCCAAATTTTTACGTAAAACCCCCAAATTTTCACCTAAAACCCCCAAGTTTTCACCTAAAACTCCCAAATTTTTACGTAAACCCCCAAATTTTTGCCTAAAACCCCCAAATTTTTAAGTAAAATCCCCAAATTTTCACCTAAAACCCCCAAATTTTTGCCTAAAACCTCCAAATTTTCACCTAAAACCCCCAAATTTTTACGTAAACCCCCCAAATTTTTACGTAAAACCCTTAAATTTTCACCTAAAACCCCCAAATTTTCACCTAAAACCCCCAAATTTTCACCTTAAACCCCCAAATTTTCACCTAAAACCCCCAAATTTTTACGTAAAACACTTAAATTTTCACCTAAAACCCCCAAATTTTCACCTAAAACCCCCAAATTTTTACGTAAAACCCCCAAATTTTCACCTTAAACCCCCAAATTTTTACGTAAAACCCCCAAATTTTTACGTAAAACCCCCAAATTTTCATCTTAAACCCCCAAATTTTCACCTAAAACCCCCAAGTTTTTACGTAAAACCCCCAAATTTTCACCTAAAACCCCCAAATTTTTACATAAAACCCCCAAATTTTCACCTAAAACCCCCAAATTTCCACCTAAACCCCCAAATTTTCACCTAAAACTCCCAAATTTTCACCTAAACCCCCAAATTTTCACCTAAACCCCCAAATTTTCACCTTAAACCCCCAAATTTTTACGTAAACCCCCAAATTTTCACCTAAAACTCCCAAATTTTTACGTAAACCCCCAAATTTTCACCTAAAACCCCCAAATTTTCACCTTAAACCCCCAAATTTTCACCTAAAACCCCCAAATTTTTACATAAAACCCCCAAATTTTTACGTAAAACCCCCAAATTTTCACCTAAACCCCCCAAATTTTTACGTAAAACGCCCAAATTTTCACCTAAAACCCCCAAAATTTCACCTAAAACCCCCAAATTTTTACATAAAACCTCCAAATTTTTGCCTAAAACCCCCAAATTTTCACCTAAACCCCCCAAATTTTCACCTAAAACCCCCAAATTTTTACGTAAAACCCCCAAATTTTCGCCCAAAAACCCGGAATTTTTTGCCTGGAAACCCCCAAAACTCTCCGAATTTTGTCCAAAACCCCATTTTTTTCCCCCCCAAAACAGCCCTGGAGGCCGCCCGGATCTGCGCCAACAAGTACATGGTGAAGAGCTGCGGCAAGGACGGCTTCCACATCCGCGTGCGCCTGCACCCCTTCCACGTCATCCGCATCAACAAAATGCTCTCCTGCGCCGGGGCCGACAGGTCTGGGGGGGTCCCCGAAATCCCGGGGGGGTCCCCGAAATCCCGGGGGGGTCGTTGGGGTTTGGGGGGAGTCACCAGAGTTAAAAGGGGAAAAGTTTTCCAAACTTCGGGGTAGAAAAATCGCCCTGATTCGGTAAATTTTCCTAAAATTTGGAGGGGTTTTGGGGGGTCCCTGGGAGTTCTTCGAGTCCCCAGGGGGGTCCCCAAACTCCCGGGGGGGTCGTTGGGGTTTTTGGGGCGCTCCCCAAGGCTGCAGAAGATTCCCCCAAAACTCGTTTCAGCATTTTTAGCGATCCCTAAATTTTGTTTTTTCCGGGGGGGGGGGGGTCCCCATTGTCCCCCAGGGATGTCCCACCCCCCTTTTTGTTTTTTTGGGGAGGGGGTTTACCCCTGATAATTTGGAGGTGCCCCTCGTTAACCCTGGTTAGTTTAGGGGCGGCCCCCCGTTAATGACCCGCAGCTAATTAAGCCGGCCGTGGCCCCTCCCCCCCGTGGGCCCCGGCGTGCACTGGCTGCGCACAGTGACCCCTCCCCCCCCCGGCTGTGTAGGGACCCCTCCCCCCACCCTGGGGGGGCTCCCAAAGGGGCCGGGGGGACAAAATAACCCAGAAATGACCCCGAAATTATCCTGGGGGGGCAAAATAACCCAAAAATGACCCCAAAATTATCCTGGGGGGGTAAAATAACCCAAAAATGACCCCAAAAACTGTCCTGGGGGGGCAAAATAACCCAAAAATGATCCCAAAATTATCCTGGGGGGGGTAAAATAATCCAAAAATGATCCCAAAATTATCCTGGGGGGGTAAAATAACCCAAAAATGACCCCAAAAACTGTCCTGGGGGGGCAAAATAACCCAAAAATGATCCCAAAATTATCCTGGGGGGGGTAAAATAATCCAAAAATGATCCCAAAATTATCCTGGGGGGGCAAAATAACCCAAAAATGACCCCAAAAACTGTCCTGGGGGTCGGTAAAATGACCCTGGGGGGCACCCAAAGCCCCTTGAAGGTGAGTCTGGGGTCTCCCCTGTGCAGACCCCTCCCCAGTTCCCCGTTCCAGGCTCCAGACCGGGATGAGGGGAGATCTAAGGGATCCCACTCCCAACTTTACCAGGACCAGGGATACAAAACCTGGTCTGGAAATGGGTCTGGGGTCTCCGGGGGGTCTCTGGTCCCTCCCCGGTGCAGACCCCTCCCCAATTTCCCCTCAGACTCCAAACAGGGATGAGAGGAGCCTTCGGGAAGCCGCAGGGCACGGTGGCGCGGATGGGTCTGGGGTCTCTGGGGCAGCTCTGGGGCTGGGTCTGGGGTCTCCAGGGGGTCTCTGGTCCCTCCCTGGTGCAGACCCCTCCCCAATTTCCCCCCAGGCTCCAGACCGGGATGAGGGGCGCCTTCGGGAAGCCGCAGGGCACGGTGGCGCGGATGGGTCTGGGGTCTCTGGGGCAGCTCTGGGGCTGGGTCTGGGGTCTCCAGGGGGTCTCTGGTCTCTCCCCATGCAGACCCCTCCCCAATTTCCCCCCAGACTCCAAACAGAGATGAGAGGCGCCTTTGGGAAGCCGCAGGGCACGGTGGCCTAGATGGGTCTGGGGTCTCTGGGCTGGCTCTGGGGCTGGGTCTGGGGTCTCCGGGGGGTCTCTGGTCCCTCCCTGGGGCAGACCCCTCCCCAATTTCCCCCCAGGCTCCAGACCGGGATGAGAGGAGCCTTCGGGAAGCCGCAGGGCACGGTGGCCTGGATGGGTCTGGGGTCTCTGGGCTGGCTCTGGGGCTGGCTCTGGGGCTGGCTCTGGGGTCTCCAGGGGGTCTCTGGTCCCTCCCCATGCAGACCCCTCCCCAATTTCCCTCCAGGCTCCAGACCGGGATGAGGGGCGCCTTTGGGAAGCCGCAGGGCACGGTGGCGCGGATGGGTCTGGGGTCTCTGGGGCAGGTGTGGGGCTGGGTCTGGGGTCTCCAGGGGGTCTCTGGTCTCTCCCTGGTGCAGACCCCTCCCCAATTTCCCCCCAGGCTCCAGACCGGGATGAGGGGCGCCTTCGGGAAGCCGCAGGGCACGGTGGCGCGCGTGCACATCGGCCAGGTGATCATGTCCATCCGCACCAAGGCGCAGAACAAGGAGCACGTGGTGGAGGCGCTCAGGAGGGCCAAGTTCAAGTTCCCCGGGCGCCAGAAGGTACCTGGGACCCCCCAAAAACCCCCCCAAAAAAAATCCCCCTCCCCAAATTCCCCCAGACCCACCGTCGCTGGTGCCTTTTCCTTCGTCCTCAGGGATCCCAAACTTGAAAAAATTCTGCCCAAATTCTCTCCAAACCTCCTCAAAAAATACTCGGGATCCCCTCCAAAGATCTGGGGGACTCCCCTCAGGACCCCTCCCCAATTTCCCAGCCCCCTCCCCAAATTCACCAGCTAAATCGGGTTCCTTTCCATTTCCTTCATCTTCGGTGTTCCCAAACTCCCAAAAATTCTCCCCAAAATCCCCCAAATTCCCTCCGAACCCTCCCAGAAAGACTCAGGACCCCCCCCCCCCCAAAAAAATCAGGGTCTGGGGGGGTCCAAGTTCAAGTTTTGGGGGGGATTTTTGGGGTGCCTCAAATCCACATTTCCCAAGAAATTGGGGGCCCCAAAAACCCCAAAAGTCCAACGCGGGGGATCCCAAAATCCTGGAAATAATTGGGAGAAATAAATCGGAGGATCCCCAAATTTTTTCCTCTTGTTGAGGATGATTTCGGGGTCCCCCTTGAGGTTTTTTTTTCTTTTTTTTTGGGGGGGTCCCCCCTCTTTTCCCAAACCCACATCTCCAAAAAATGGGGGCCCCCAAACTTCCAACAAGGGGGATCCCAAAATCCATGAGGAAAACGTGATGGAAGGAACCTCGAGACCCCAAATTTTTTTCCTCTTGGGGGTAAAATTTGACCCCCCAATTTTTTTTTTCTTTCTTTTTGGGGTTCCCCCCCCCCCTTTTCCCAGATCCACATCTCCAAGAAACTGGGGATCACCAGTCTGAAAAAAGACCCCCCAAAAAACCCCCAAAATTCAAACCAAGGGTTTTCCCAAAATCCTTCAAATAAACGAGCGGGGAGAACCTGGCGACGCCCAGATTTTTTTCCTCTTGGGGGGGGATGATTTTGGGGTCCCCCTGATGGTTTTTTTTTTTTTGGGGGGGGGGTCTCCTAGATCCACATCTCCAAGAAGTGGGGCTTCACCAAATTCAACGCCGACGCCTTCGAGGAGATGGTGGCGCAGAAACGTTTAATCCCCGACGGCTGCGGAGTGAAATACGTCCCGTCCCGGGGGCCCCTGGAGCGCTGGAGGGCCCTGCACGCCTGAGACCCCCCAAAAAATCACCCGGGGGACCCCCCAAAACCTGCGGGGACCCCCCAAAACCCGCGGGGAACCCCCAAAATTCACAGGGAAACCCCCAAAATTTACAGGGAAACCCCCAAAATTTACAGGGAAACCCCAAAGGTGTGGAGGGGTCCGGGTGGGTTTTGGTGGAATAAAATCATTAAAAGGTTTTTTTGTTGTTCGGGGGGTTTTATTTTGGGGGGAGGGGAGGTCAGGGCTCCCCAAATTTTATCCCTGTGGGTTTTTTTGGGGGGATCCCCAAGCTTTGCCACCCCTCCCCCCTCCCCCCAAAAAAAAAAACCACCCCGAGGCTGCACCAAAAGGGGTGAAATGAGTAAAAACGAGATTTTAATTTTTGTTCTTCCATTCCCAAAGGCGGCCCCTCCCCCCCCCCCGACAGACACGGACAGGGTGGGGGAGGGGCGGACACGGTGGGGGGGGGGAGGGGAAACACCTCAGGATTTATTTTTTTGGGAAGATGGGGGGGGGGGGGTGGGGAGTGACAAAAATGTAAAAAAACCCTGAAAAAGCCCGAAATGACCCCAAAACTAACCACGGCCACAGACACGACAACGGGGGGAGGGGACACGGGGTGGGGGAGGGGGGCACGACCCCCCCCCCCTCATTTTGTGCTTGAGGGGGGAGGGGTTGGGGACAAAGGGGACACAGAGACACCCCCGGGGGGGGGGGGGAGGGGGGACAGGGGGGGTTTGCCCTTGAGGTGACAACTCCGGGAGGGATTTTCGGGGGAGGGGGGCGGCGGTGGTGTCCCCAAATCCCCTCCCCCCCCCTCCCCCGCGATGTCCCCGAGCCCTCGGGGAGGGGGGGAGGGTCCCAATGTCCCCCAATCCCTCGGGGGGGTCACACTGTCCCCAATCCCTCGGGGGGGGTGTCACCATGTCCCCAATCCCTCGGGGGGGGTGTCACATCCCTCGGGGGGGTGTCACAATGTCCCCAATCCCTCGGGGGGGGTGTCACCATGTCCCCAATCCCTCGGGGGGGGTCACACTGTCCCCCAAACCCTCGGGGGGGGTTCACAATGTCCCCAATCCCTCGGGGGGGGTGTCACCATGTCCCCAATCCCTCGGGGGGGGTGTCACCATGTTCCCAATCCCTCGGGGGGGGTCACACTGTCCCCAATCCCTCGGGGGGTGTCACCATGTCCCCAATCCCTCGGGGGGGGTTCACAATGTCCCCAATCCCTCGGGGGGGGTCACACTGTCCCCAATCCCTCGGGGGGTGTCACCATGTCCCCAATCCCTCGGGGGGGGGTGTCACCATGTCCCCAACCCCCCTCGCGGCGGCGGGAGTGGGGGCTGGGCTCCGTCACACGGTGGTGACCGAGAGCAGCGGGTGCTCCAGGCGCCCCCCGTGCTGCGCCAGCATCATCTCCTGGATCGTCACCCAGTTATCCAGGATGCGCCGGCTCCTCTTGCGCAAACCCCGCCGCGACCCCTGCCCGTGCTGCGAGCCCTCCGCGCCCCCCGCGCCGCTGCCGAGCCCCCCGAGCCCCCCCGGAGCCTCGGGCCGACCCTGGAGCAGCAACTCGCGGCGTCTCCGCTGTTCCCGAGCCCGGGCCAGGTGCTGCTTGCGCTGTTCGCGGCTCCAGTAACGGCCCGTCTTCAACTCGCTCCGCGCGTCGTCGTCGGTGGAACCTCCTCGTTCCTCCAGGATTTTGATGGCCCGAGCTTTGAGCAGCCGGTCCCGGCCGGGTCGTTTTCCCCGAGGGCCTTTCCCGGTACCGGGAGGTCCCGGCAGCGGCGGGGCAGCGGCTCCGAGCCCGGCTCGTAACAACAACGGGGAGCTGCGGGAACTCTCGCCCGTGTTGTAAGCGCTGGTGCTGTCGCGTTCCGGAGCCTCGGCGATATCGGCCAAAGGACCCTCGGCCACGCCGGCGCGGGGGTCTCGCCAAGCTCGGCGACCTCTCTCGCGGAGCCTCTCGAGCTGCTGAGCCCGCAGGAGGTGGCGGCATTTAAATTCCAAGTGTCGCAGCTCTTCCTCTAAACGCGCCAGCTCCGCCCGTCCCGCCGCTCCCGCCCCGCGGCCGCGAAGCGCTCGGTAACGCCGCAGCTCGGCGGGGCTCAGCGCGGCCAACGGCGGCGACGGCGAGCCCGGGAACGCCGCCGTTAATCCCGTTCCTAATCCCGTTCCTAACCCGGGTTCCAACCCCGCTCCGCGCCGCCCGCTCGATCCGCTCCCGGCTCTTCCCGCCGACCCGCAGCCGGAGCCGGTCCGAGCGGCCGCAGCTCCGCCGCCGGGTTTTGCTTGGAGCCGGGCCGTGTTTTGGGGAGAGATTTGAGGATTTTGGGGTTCCCGGCGAGGCGGCGGGGGTCGGGCCGGGCCCGGGGGACCCTCGCCGCCCTCCTCGCCCAGCAGGTCGTGCTCCGAGCTCTCCTCGTTGCGCGTGGATTCGTCCGTGCGCCCCACGCCGCTGTCGGGCTCGGCGCCGCGGCCGGGCGTGGCCGGGCTGGGGGGCTGCGGGGTGGGGAGGGGGCGTCAGGGGGAGACCCCCGCCCCCAAAAGAACCCAGGGTTCTCCTTTACAGCCCCTCCTGATCCCGCTCTTAGGGTTTATCGCCTTTATCGCCCCCCCCCCGGGCCCCCCAAAATTCCCTCCTCCAGCCCCTTCCCCAATTCCCCTGGAATCCCCCAGACCCATTTCAACACCCCCAACCCCATTTTCAAACCCCCCCATCCCAATTCTCCACATTTTTAAATCCCCCCAGCCCCCATTTTCCCCCCTCCCAATTCCCATTTCCCCCCCTATTTTTACCCCCAGCCCCATTTTTTTTCCATTTTCCCCCCTCCCCAATTCCCATTTTTTCCCCATTTTTCCCCATTTTTTTCCCCCATTTCTCACCTGCCCGGGGGGGGTCCAGGCCCCCCTGAGCTCCCCCTCCTCATCGGATCCGAACTCATCCAGGAAATCCTCCCGGTCACTGTCCTTCCATCGCTGGGGATCGTCACCATCATCATCATCATCATCTTCAGAGACCCCCAGAGCTCCCCGGGACCCCTCCCCAATTTCCCAGCCCCCTTCCCCTTCCCTTTAATTTATTTTAATTTTATTTTTAAAAATTCATTCTTGGCTCCTTTTCCACTCCGGGGATCCCAAACTCCCCCAAATTTTCCCCCCAAAACCCTCCAAATTCCCACTAAATCCCCCCCCCCCCTCAAATTCTTAGGATCTCCTCCCCTTCCCCAAAATTCTGGAGGGACCCCTCCCCCAATTTCCCAGCCCCCCCCCTCCCCAAATCCCGCTGCTCCATCATCGTTGTCTCCTTTCCCTTCACCTTTGGTGCCTCCCCCCCCCCAAATCCCAAAAATTCCCCCCAAATTCCCTCCAAAAATCCTCGTGACCCCCCACCCCCCCAAAAAAAAACCCCCTCTGAGACCCCCTCAGGACCCCTCCCCAATTTCCCAGCCCCCCCCACAACTCCCCTCCCACCCGAGTTCCAGCATCCTCGGCTCCTTTCCCTTCAACTTCGCTGCCCCAAACTCCCAAAAAATTCCTCCCCGAACCCCCCCAAAAACACTCTCAGGACCCCCCCCCCCCCCCCTCAAATTCGGGGGTCTCCCCCAGCCCCACCTGGCTCTCGGGCCGGGCCAGCAGCAGGGAGATGTTGGTTTGCTGCTCGCGGGTCAGGAAGGCCACGGCTTCTTCCCGGTCCCTGGATCTCCCACCCCGTTGATCTGCAATTTGGGGAGGGGGATAAAATTGGGGGGAAGGGGGGGGGGGGGGAGACCCCCCAAAACCCACCCCCCCAAATAAAGGGAGGGGGAGGAAAGGGGTTGGGGGGGGAGTGTAAAGGGGTTTTTTTTTGGGGGGGTTTAAAGGGGATTTGGGAGAATTCTGGGAGAAAATTTGGGGGTTTTGGGGGGGGTCCTGGGAAGGGGTGGGTTAAAGGGGTTTTTGGGGAGGGGGTCCTGGAGGGAAATTTTGGGGTGGGGGAGAGTCACGGGGAGGGGTTTTTGGGGGGATTCCTGGAGGGGAATTTTGGGAGGGTCTTGGAAGAGTTTGGGGGGATCTTGGGAGAAAAATTTTGGGGTGGGGGTCTTCACGGGGGGTTTTGGGGGGGTTTTTTTGGGGGATTATTTAGGATTTTTTGGGGGGGAAATTTTGGGGTTTTGGGGGGGTCTTGGGGGGTTTTGAGGAGGTTTTGGGGGGTTTTGAGGAGGTTTTGGGGGGTCTTTTTGGGGTGAGGGTCTCCATGGGGGGGTTCTCAGGGGTCCTGGAGGAGTTGTGGGGGGGTTTGGGGGGGCTCTGAAGGGGTTTTGGGGGGTCCTGGGGGGTTATTTTGGGGAAGGGGGAGGCAAACCCCAATTTTTCCCTCCTCCAAAAACCCCCCTCCCCCAAAAAAAAAAACCCCCCGAACCTCCCCCCCCCCTCTCCGAGGACACTTCAAGGACCCCTCCCCCCATTCCGAGACCCCCCCAAAATGTCCCCAAATTTCCCCCCCCAAAATCCCACCTGGACGATGCGATCGCCCTCGCGGATCCGCCCGTCCTTGGCTGCGATGCTGTTGGGGTTCACCTGGGGAGGGGGGAGGGAGAAAAAAAATCCCAATTTTGGGGAGGGGGTGTCCCTAAATTTGGGGGGATCCCATCCCATTAAAGCCCCCTCCCCCAGTGCTCCCAGAAAGGCCCCGACCCCCCTTTTTGGGGGGGGAATTTTGGGGGGTTTTTTAAAGGATTTTTTGGTGGTTTTTTTTAAATTTGGTGGGATTTTTTTGGATTATTTGGGGGGAAAATTTAAATTATTTGGGGCGGATTTTTTTAGGGTTTACCGGGGGATTTTTGGGGGGATTATTTAGGATTTTGGGGGGAATTTTTAGGGGATTATTTAGGATTTTTTGGGGGGGAAATTTTTGTCGATTTGGGAGATTTTTTTCGGATTTTTAGGGGGATTTTTAGGATTTTTTTGGGGGAAATTTTGCCGATTTGGGGAGATTTTTTTCGGATTTTTTTCGGATTTTTAGGGGATTATTTAGGATTTTTTGGGGGGAAATTTTGTTGATTTGGGGAGATTTTTTTCGGATTTTTAGGGGATTATTTAGGATTTTTTTGGGGGGAAATTTTGTTGATTTGGGGAGATTTTTTCGGATTTTTAGGGGGATTTTTAGGGGATTATTTAGGATTTTTTGCGGGGAAATTTTGCCGATTTGGGGAGATTTTTTTCGGATTTTTAGGGGGATTTTTTTGGGGAGATTATTTAGGATTTTTGGAGGGGATTTTTTTCAAATTTTTTTTGATTTTGGGGGAATTTTTCTGATTTTGGGGG